>NC_091068.1:30967780-31268815 GCF_000393655.2 Nicotiana sylvestris
AAATAAAAAGACTACACTCTTTTTATAGTTGAAGAAATTGTACGCGGTTGGAGAAATAACAGTTGAAGAAATTGTACACTCTTTTTATTTCTTCTTTTGATGCAATGACCATTTATTTCAACTGTGTATTTACTTTTTCAGGTAAAATCTGTAAAAAATATATATATATTTTTAGAGCACCATAATTTAGAGTTATATAAAAAATTATAGCCAAAATAATTAATTTCAAACTATGTATTTTTTATAACTTTTTAGATGCCTTGACTATTTATTTCAATTGTATAAATCTTTATTTTCAGGTCAAATTCAAAAAAAGATTAACTACAACTTTATTATTTTTTAGCCAAATAAAAAATTCAGCCTAAATAATGTAATTCTATCCAAATTTTATTATAAATTGTATTAAAAAAAATCATCTAAAGAAGTAACATACTTAAAAAGGTAAGAATATATTTTATTTTTCAAAAAAAATGCCACATATACAGGAAAAATCCACGTGGCAAGCGAGTGCACCCACACTTTTTGCCACATTAGCGTCCAGGGGGTAATGGCTCTCAAAAGGCCAAGTTGAGGGGTAATTAAGACCACGAATAATTTAAGGCTGTAACTAATAATCCGTGTTTAGGGGGATTTTAAGGTATTTTGCTACAGGAAAACTGAGACTGTAAAATCTCCTCTAGGAACAAACATTATAATGCTTAAAAAGAACCGTGAAACCACGGATCAGGAGTTAAAGGAATGCAGTCTAACTGACCAAAGCAGCACAAGTTTCATAAATTATACAAACACGACAAATTCATTAATAACAAGTAAAAGGAACAACACCGGGACTTGCACATGAGTTGGTAAAAAGAAAAAAGAAAGATTATGACTAAAAACGGCCAACGATGATCAATGATAGTGTGCTTTCACTGGAGTACTTGGCTGCCATAATCAGAATTGAACTTGTCATACCTATGTGCATGGAGATGAGCGGATGGTCTTGTGTTCTTCAAGGCCATCTCGATGTCTCTCTCTGTAATATGTCCAACCTTCGGCAGCTCTGCAGAAGAATGCAGATTTCAGTACTAATGCCTGAAGCCCAAGCTAATTAATTATGATAGGATCTTAGCAAACCATTTAGACCTTCACAAATTGTAGTAAAGTGATGCTACAGGTTTCGCATGTTGTAATCCCAAAATGAAGTTTTTTTCACAGATTACAAATGTGTCTTCCTGAAACCTTTCAAGGACGTGGCTCAATAGAAAATCATTTTAATTTGATGCTGACTTCTAGAAGACTATTATCACATGCATTTGCATCTGTGCTGTGTGCATAGGAAATGCTCAAGTATCCAGAAATAGTTTCATTAAAAACATTTGCGCAACATTTAACATAAATAATATAGAGACAAGTTTTTATCCTCTGGACATGGAGCACCACATGACCACAATCAAAAGTCAGAACTCATAAAAGAAGGCAGATACATGAAGAGTTCTGAGTTCTGACCATCAAAGATGATAGAATGTAGAAGACAACTGAAACAAGGAGAGATGCACTACTCTTTGTAACATTGACTCTAGAAATCGTTTCATGAAGGTATGAGATTTACTTTTCTAACAGACCACATATTTCTCTATCAGGCCATGAGCTAAAGGAAATCTAATATTCTTATTTTGAGAATTTGTTGGAAGCATAAATCAAAGTCGAGTTGATATGTCAATAAGGAATCACCAAAGCCATAGTATGTACTCCCTCTGTCCTAATTTATGTGTCATCCTTTCCTTTTCCTTTTTAGTCTGTCCCAAATAGAATGTGATACTTCCTTATTTAGAAATAACTTAACTTTAAACTTCCTACTTTACCCTTAATGAAATGATTTATAGTCATACAAATATCTATGGCTTATTTTAGACCACTAGTTTTAAAAGTCCTCTTTTCCTTCTTAAACTCCGTGCCGAGTCAAATACTGCAACATAAATTGGGATGGGGGGAGTAGGTGGAAAATATTAAAAGATAAATGCAGGCACAATGTATGTAAACATGGCATACCATCCTCGGGCACCACTTCTTGTTTCTCTTCCAATTGTGCTATTAGGCGTCTCAATGGTTGCATTGCAGCCTCCTTGCACAATAACCGGATATCAGAACCTGAAAAACCTTCTGTCTTTTCTACCAATAAGTCATAGGGTAGAGTTTCCTCTTCACGCGCCGATGATAGTAATTCCTCAAACATAGCCCTCCTTGCTTCTGGCTCTGGTAGAGGCACAAGAATCTAAAATTACAGTCAGAAGGTAAGTAACTGATAGTTTTGGCAAGCTGAGGTTACTTGTCAGATAGGATTTGGCATTGTAGTGGATAAGAATAAATAAATCACATGAATTTGTTTTTCAGATGTTTCGTTCTTTTCCTTACTTTAAGGAGATATCGAACATGTGTTCAGAGAGAGATAACTAAAAGAATTCCTTCCCATTACTGACCAACCCCTTAAAATGTACAAATATAAGGAAGGACGTTATTACCCTATTAAAAATAAAAATACTGATTCACAATGAGACCAGTAACTGAACCATCATTCGACTGGACCAAATACCAAATAAAATTTAAAAGATTAATAAACAAATTAGATGGGACTCAAACCACCACCCTCTGGTTAAAGACTCAAAGCTCTTACCACTATACAAGCTTCCATTGCCTCCAAATTTGGCAGGTTCAATACCAATTTACTAGGTAAAAAAATTTACATTAGCTTCAAATTTCACATGTTTGACCCCGATGTACTAGGTGGTCTTGAAACAGAAGACTTGATAAAGCTAAAATTCAGTTAAAATTTGTCTTATTGCTCTTATTCTTTTTCATTTAACCGATGGTCTCATTATCAAGCAGAATATGTTTCAGGTGATTTGAAAGAGTACCCGCTTCTCAAGACGCCGGAGCATAGCTGCATCTAGTTCCCAGGGAAGATTTGTTGCTGCCAGAACAAAAACAAGTTCATTTGTCCGCATCAAACCATCCATCTGCAACCAAATTCAAATTAATAATTTCGAGAAAAGTATGGCTATAAGCAAACAATTTCTTTGTTAGGGCCCGTAGTAACATAGAAGACAAATCACTATCTGAAGACATTCTAAGCTTACATATAGGTATGGTTTGATTTTCTCTCCTCTTTGTTTTTTTTTTTGTTTTTTGGAGGAGGTATGATTTGAATTTCTTTCCTTTCCTCCTTTTTGGGTGGGCGGCCGGGGGATAAATTAAGCATGGTTTATTTTCTGCAGAACTTTTTGTCCTAGTCTTTGCATGACTATTGGTTATTCTTGCTAATATCACACATTCTCACATCCTCTTTACAGGTAGCCCTCTCTTTTTAGTTCCTAAAATTACCCTATTTCCTTGAGTACTCTTAAAATAACACCGTACCATAATAGCACCACATAATTGAGTGACCCTAATAATAGAACATGGAGATCATACAGGAGCAAAGTATTTTCAGAGTCCAAAACTAAGCTCACTACTTCAATAGGGTGGGAAAACCAACAGAATTCTTGTAATTTGCTGACATTCAAACGGGGTTTAGCTTCAGGTACCTTACATCTCATGATAAAAGGATAAGATTCTGTAAGATGCAATCTCTCAGGTTCATCTATCTTGAGGAATGTATTTGAATTTTGAAGCATTTCATGGAGTGCTATAACCTCGTGTACCCCCATCACACAAAGAAGAAGAAAAAGACAAAGTGGCCATCATCTTCTAGGGTTAGTAATTGGCTTTTGATTGTTGTAAATTTTGGCACAGTGTGGTCACTGCTAACAAGGACAATGATACATCTGGGGCAAGTAAATTGGACTTTTGCATGTCCTCAATGCACTTTCGAAAGTCAAGTATCACCTGTATGAGCAATTCCGTCTTTAAACGCCTACTAGATTCATGCTCACTACGTGCTTCACCACGTTGGCTAATGATTGCATCAATTTCATCCAGAAATATTGTTGAAGGTGCATGATGCCTTGCCAGGTCGAATAACACTTTTATCAATTTCTCTGAATCACCTGTATCATAGTGGAGATTTTCAAAGGATATAGAACAAATTAATTTTTCTTGAACTCATGTATCTAATAACTTATTAAACTAGTAGCAGATGAGATACCTTCGGGATGATCTCCCTCGACTTTGACTATATAAAATTCGATAAGCATGATTAAACTACCTCTAATTATGTATTTCTTTATATTATAACAGATAAACAAACAGGTTTACCAGTAAAAACCGACATCATAACTGTTTTGTACAGAAGCTGGACGATAGGAACCCCTGGCCCCAACCATATACAGGTTTTGCATTATGAGACCACCCCGTGAGATGCCAATTCCCGTCAAGGTTGAAAACAGATGAGAGCAGTTGGCGCCTCCGTGTAGGAACACAAAGCTTTTCTTATATCACTAACTACTGCAACATAACTTCATTTATACTAGGTAACAAGCTACATCAGAACTTGCATTTGACATTATTTAAGACATAACTCATCAGAGTTCCTTATTTCCTGTGACCCCCGGTATGCCTACCTTGTTCTACAAATAAACCGTGAGCCGTACCATGTTCGCAGTTTCCATCTCATTCCAAAATATTGTGCAACTTTCAGGGGAAAGTAAGCAATAGAATAGAAATTACCGCTAAATTATTGCGAAGCTTAAATATTTATATTATGGTAGTTCCCTCACTTAAAATTGAATACAATATTTTCTACTAGACGTCTAATATTTTCCTTTTTCCTTTAATAGGATGGTTATATCAGTTTTTTCCTCATTTCTTTTCTAAATCATATAACTCAAAGCACTAATGAGTTGCATTTACTTTTCCCAATATCTAAATGCTTGAAATTTTCAATATTTGCCCCACTTTTCTTTTCAGTCGATATTAAAGCAGTATAGATTTTCAATTGTTATATGCATAGCTTTGCCAGACAAATCAGATTGTGCAACTTGGAAAATTGGTAAAAGCATATTAGTAAATCACAAAGCTAGTTCTTACCACGCCATTTGCTGACGACTGATGATGCTGAGATGTTGAAGAAAGTGGTGTTGCATTCTGTAGCAACAGCCTTTGCTAGCATGGTCTAGAAAATCAACATGAATATGGAATAAGATAACAAGTTAGTTAATAATCCTTCATTTCGGTCCATCTGCCATATCATGTTACTGAAATTTTTAATATACACATACCAACATGAGATGAATACAAAGAGTGGACATATCACACAATAATAGTACCACAGATTGGAAATAAACAGTAGAAATTGTAAAAAAAAAGAGTGAAATTCAAAATACAAAAGCAGGACACAACATTTAATTTCAATAACATATCAAGCAGAAGAAAAAGTGATTACAAACCTTTCCTGTTCCTGGTGGGCCAAAAAGGAGGATACCTTTCCATGGAGAAAGAAGACCTGTAAAGTACCTAAAAACAAAAAAAAAGAACCTGTCTCAGCTATGAGGACTCCGGTCTCTTTTTTGATCTCCTAAGGAAGTAGTTTAGGAAAAAAAGTTAAGCAAAAATCCCAGAAAAATATTGTTGGGTATACTGCAGAGACAAAAATTCCTTCTTTAGGTTTGTACCACAAAATTAGAATCTCTGTGTATTCCACTTGGGCGATAGTAGCACATAGATAAGCGTTCGTTTATAAAACCTACTTTGGATATTTTATTGGCATGACAACAGCCTCTTTAAGTAGATGTTTGGCATTCTCCAGCCCCTTTATGCTCTCCCACTTAACATCAGGGCTACCACGAATAATATCCCTGATAAGGTAAAAATACATAGAAAATTGGGAAAATATGTGAGCAAGATGGAAAATGAGGTTCAATTAACAGCAAGAGGTTCAGTCATTTTCAGTCACTTACCTAATTAAGCTTTCTCCTAAAGCACGCATTTCTGCTGACTCAAAAGGAGGAAGCAGAGATCTCTGCCTGAAAAGCAAGTATCAAAGTCTGTTAAACCAGGAAAGAGAATGATGCTCCAGAAGTTAATAGTTGTTTTATCTTCAACAATGAGTGTGTCAAATAGTTATTGGAAAGCAAATATTTCCGTGGTAGAACATGCACAGTATACATGTTTTTAATTGAAGATAGTAGTGCAGTATTGAACACCAGCAACCAAACACAAAATAATTAAGTCATTATTTTGCGAATCATACGGTTTTTCATCCCCTCCGGCAGATGAAACTCCATTAGAGTGCGCAGAGCTCCCATTATTTGCCTAAACCAAGACAAACCGGTTAAGCATGTCAGACAGATAACCATGCACCAAGTGTAGGATTATGTGATCAGTATTAGAAAAACACCTGATTGTACCGCTCATAGATGGACAAATCTGAGGTCTTCTTTACATGTCCATTTCCATTTGATGTCACAGTCGAAGAATTTCCATTATATACAGCTTGACCATTTTCAGCTGCATCCTCTGCAGCAGAATCTTTCTTCCTACCAAACTTAGCATCATAACACAACTTGAAGTCCTGAATATGACAACAAAGCAAAGTATCTTATATAATGCTTCCTAATTGAAAATTGAAATTTATCAATTTCATCAAGAGACAACATCTAGGCTTACGAAATCATTCAGCACTTTCAATTAGGTATAACAAATTACTGAGGTTCACTCATTTACAAAAAGAAAAATTAATTATTCAGGTTCACTCTTTTGAACTTCACACCAATTTTCCTAAAACTATTCCTCCGGCTACATGCTACCAGGGGGGTTCCATGGGGCACGTGAGCCCATGCTCCCCTCCCTAAATCATGTATAGTAATGTTATATTTTTTCAAAAATGCAAAATATATGTGTGTGCACCCAAGCTCAAAGTATCATATGATGTGATGATTATTGGATTCACTTTTCCGAGTGGATTATAAGTTCAAATCTCATGTCAATCTTATTTTATTTTATTTAGAACTAGGCGCCCATGGGAAATGGACATGTCAGGTGTCACTTTTTGCATATTAATTAAGTACTAATTCTTTTTCTTTCTTTCTCTGTTTGATTTATTCTTTTAAAATTTCACGCATTGAAATTCCTATTATTCTTTTGTTACCATAAAATTTTATATGATTAAACGAAATGTGCAAATTAAAACTAGTAGCCGTGAATGATGTAGCATATAGTCAATGGATTCAACTGATCCCAACATTTTCGATAGGGAGTAAAGAATGCAGATATAGATGTAAGAAAATTACTATCTAAATATTAAATTTGAACTTATAATTCCAAAAGTATAATGGATGCAATAGTAGAACTAAAGGTTGAATCCCTAAAATTTATATTCTAGATCCACCGCTTCGTAATAGTACACCCATCCTCCCAAATTCTTGGATCCGCCTTTGCATGCTACCTCCCACTAACACAGTGTACCGGGTAACTCTGCCCACCAAGGCTCAGGTGGATTGGAAAAAATCACTACCAAATTGTTTGGAAGACCAGAATGTTATGAATGAGTGAGAAACAAACCCAGACATAAGCTGTTCAAATTAATGAATAACAACAGTCATGCATCCCAATGTCCCACATTCCTTTCAGCAATAAACAGCTCAAACAAACAATTATCACTACCTGTACGAATGTACACAATGTCTGAGCATATACTTTTAAGTTCTCTACCTTCTAACGAAGGCATTACAAAATGTCTTCTCAAGATTTTTAGCACTCCCTCCGTCGAATTTATGTGATGTTATTTCCTTTTTAATTTCTCCCAAAAAGAATGACACAACTCTATTTTAGAAATAATTTAACTTTAAAATTCTTCTAATGAGATGATTTATACTAACACAAATAAGGATGACTTGTTTTAGACTCCAAATTTCAAAAGTTTTTTTTTTTCTTACACGGCTAAGAACACTTTATATCAACTAAGCTAAGAATTATTCCTATTGCTTATTGAAACATCGTTCCCGTTTCATTCTACACAGGACTAGAAATACAAAGCGAGAATCATATCAGAACTTAAACAGAACAACTCATACCCCCCTAATTTCCTCCTAGCAACATTTTCTCACCAATTAAACAGTCCAAAATAAAATTCCTAGTTTCTGAACTTTATTTTAGTTTCCTTTCCAAAATTTTCGAATAATCAGACGTGACACGATCAAATTAAAACTGAAAAAAGTCAAAATTCAACCAAAAAAGTAACAATTCGGAACTTTGTCTGAACTTTGTTTTAGTTTCCTTTCCAAAATGTCCGGGATAATCCAGATGTGACACAGCTTGTAACAAAAAAAAATCAAATTAAAACCAAAAAAGTAAAATTCACAACATTTCTTCACTAATTCAACAGCTCAAAGTAAAACACACACAATCATCACTACATGCAAGAAATTAAACAATGCGAAGCACACTCTGAACTTCACTCGAAGTTCAACATCTATCAACGAAACAAGCACGAATTAAACAGTCAGAACTAAGAGTTGTTCTTCGGCGAGTTCGAGTACCTCAAATGACCAGCGCGTGATAGAAGGCTCGTCGGCCATTTGTATTTTTTTTCCGATTGACAATGAAAACTCCGACAGAAAAGAGAGAGATCTCTACAGAACTTTCTCTCTCTAATCCAGCGTCAAACGCACGGAGATACACGCTAAACTATGTGTACGTAAGCAATTATTAAGGGAGGAGTATATTTAGAGCAGTGCTAAGTGATAATCAGGCATGTGCTTAGCTTTAAAAAATAGGGAGAGAATCTTCAAGTGAGAGCTGTGGAGTGGACCTCAATATACTTGAGCTGTCGTGTATAATAGAAGCACAAACGTGAGGCCAAGAGGTAGCGGTTGTCTAATTATTGACTTTTTTTTTTATTACTTTTGCCAATTTTAATAACTTGTACAATTGCCTAATTAAGATTTGCTTTTACTCCCTCCCTCATATTAATTAATAGTATGGTTACTAAAAATAATTGTCTCAAATTATTTGTTATTTTAGAAATTCAAGACAAAATTAACTATTTTTTCCTTTTTTATCGTTAGTAATAGTGTTCTTAAAGATAGAGATAAGTTAACACATAAATAGAATAAATATTCAATGAATAAAGATTATAGCTTAAGACATAAATAAGGGCAGGGACGGATTTACGCTTATCGAAATATTTTACTAAATATATATATTAATAATGTACGGAAAAAGATAATTAGGAAAAAATGACTTCAATTGATATAAATTTTTTCTTGGTGTGTTGGTAATGTGTTTGATTTTTCTTTAAGAGGTCAAAAGTTCAAACCTCAACTACCATATCTTTCTTTTGCAAATATTTGAGAGAGCCTTTGTAGTTAAAAATTGTTAAGACTCAACAAAATAATAGACTAAGGCTATTTTTTGTCTAAAAGTATGATAATCAAAGTTATATTCCAATTCTTTTATAAATTTTGACACCGCTTACAAAAATTCCTGCATATGCCCCTGAATAAGGGTAGAATAGTCTAATCTCTTTAATAATTAATATTCCCTCCGTTTCAATTTATGTGAACTTATTTCCTTTTTGGTCTGTGCCAAAAAGAATGACCCCTTTCCTTATTTGGAAACAATTTACTTTTATGCAATGATTTATAGCCACACAAAATATATGTGCCTCATTTTACACCACAAGTTCAAAAGTCTTCTCTCTTTTCTTAAACTCCGTGCCCAGTCAAATGGGTTCACATAAATTGAAACGGAGGGAGTATTTCTTAAGGGACATAATATGAGACGGAGGGAGTAACATTAAGATATTTGAATTTGAATAACGATTGTTCAGATACTGATTTTAAGTTTTAACTTAAATAAAAAATTAAGATTTTTTGTTTTCTGAATATGAATGTGTATGATTTTTTTTATTTAGAATTTAATAAATTTAAGTATTATATTTACAAATTTTAGAAAAATCTCAATTTATATTATGCT
The DNA here is from genome assembly GCF_000393655.2 of Nicotiana sylvestris. Classification (NCBI taxonomy): domain Eukaryota; kingdom Viridiplantae; phylum Streptophyta; class Magnoliopsida; order Solanales; family Solanaceae; genus Nicotiana; species Nicotiana sylvestris. Next base: position 30,977,672 of record NC_091068.1, read on the forward strand.
GTTAAAAATTTGTGAGACTCGTGTTGAGCGTTTATGTTAGTCGATCAGGTTTTTTCTCATATCATTGACTTTCATATTGTGCCGCTAACTCGCCTCTTTCTCTTTTGTTTATTTCTTTTGTAACGAAAAAGTTTCGTGCTGAATTATTGATTCTAAAGTTGTTGTTTTCTCATTTTGCCTCTTTGTTGTTTTTACAAAGTGCGTGAAGAGATTATAGCGTGATAGCACTGATTGTGGTTGACAATGTTAATTATGAAATCTATCTATTAATAAAAGGAGAGGCAAAAGTCATTATTTTTTGACAAATGGCATCATCAAAATAAGATATTTGGCACTTTAGGACATAGCTCCAACAAAATAGAAACTATAAGATTATTTGAGAAAAAAATCTCATAAAATATACTTTTGTGAGTGAATTAAAAATATCAGTTATTTTTATTTTTTGAGAAGTTAAAGGTCAAAAGCATCCTAAAGCTTATGTGCACGTTTAAGAGGGGGCTCCTTTTTTAGACCTCTGTTTGGAGAAAAAATTTACTCCAAAATTCGATATTCTATTTTTGTAAACTAAAAGTTTCAGTTTTTATTTTTATTTTTTACTAGTATTAATACCCGCGATGCGCAGAGAATTAAAAAGAATAATTTACACTGTATATGTTAATTTATTAGTGTTAATATCATCTTTACAACCAAACATTAAATATATTTTGAGACTCCAGTAAAACTTTTATTCCGCCGCCCTAATAGATATTCCATGAAAAATAATGATACTATACAATTTGTTTGATATGAATGTTCCATAATAAATAATGATGCTATAAATTTTGCTTCATATGAAGCCTGTGAGCAACATCACTTTAATGATCTCTTTAATTTTTCAACTTCTACATGCCCTTGATCAATTTTCTTAAATATGTTAGTATCATTTTTGGCAGATGTTGAACTTTAAGTTTATTACTTAATATACTATACTTAACTTTGATTCACCATTGTATGCTCATTATCAAGAATACACATGCATAGGAGAAAAAAAAGTGAGAAAAGATTAAAAATGTACGAAATACTGCAAAAAAAAAAAACTCAGTTCTCATAAGCATTCGAGATATATGAGTAATTAACTAAATGTCAGTATGTTACTATTCTCATGGAGTTATTGAGACAAATTTCAGCTTCCTTCAATTATCCACATTTAAAATACATATCAATGAGTGCAAATTCACTTTGCAATTATGGATCAACCTTCCCTATTTTATTAACTAACATGTTTGAGCTTATCACATTATTTTGTATCCTCATTTCATTGACACCAATACTTAAAAGACGCCCTCTTCTATCTCGATTGGGAAATTGTATATGAACAATAATCAGTCTATATAAGCTATATATGCACAATTATAGTGAAAAACGATTACCTGTTTGGAACTGACCATTCGTTATATCACGCGAAAGTAGGATTGATTCTCTTCATTTTCGATTCTGCTCCATCTGCCATTTGCGGGATCAACACCTTATAGAAGAAATAGTGAAAGATAAAACAATTACCGAATAGTTCATTCTCATCAACATCAAGTTGATTTATCAAATGCTCACAAGGTTTAAAGTTGATGATATTCAAACTAAACTGCAGAATATTAATTTCAACCACATCCGTCCTATGAGAAAACGTCAGTTTCAATTTATGCTTGTTGATCTTAAATTTCATATCGTTTGCTCCAACTACAAAATTCTTCATAACATACAATCTCATTTCATGTATTTTTCTTTTAAAGATACGTATAACGGACCATCCAACAGTTTCATAAATTCGATCTCCTTAAAAAAATTAAGTTAGTAGGAGGTCATGTCATATAAAGATTATGCATTATTTTGTTTGTAAAAACCCACAACATACTAATGCATCAATAGGCATGAGTATGCTATCGCTAATAGTAAAACTGGATGACACATTTTAATACTAAACATGCATCAACACCCAAATAAATTTTTTATCTTGGCAGCGTGGACAAAATTTGATCATAACTCTCTGACTAATGGCTTAGCCGTTCGAATTCAAAATCTGTCAAGAAGAAAAAATCATTTTCTGTTATGCATTAAGAGTAAAATTTGTACAAACTAACATAAGAAAACAATAGTTAATACCAAACTATAAAAGTAAAAACTCACAAAATCAGCAAATTTCATTGAATATGCAAAGAAATACAAATAAACTCGTCTATAAATTAAAATCTTGAGTTATTTATGTATTCAATCACATATGAAGATTTCTTACATAAAATCATAAAGAAAAATAAATTGTCAATGATAAATTTATATTACCTAACACCCGTTCAAATTGTAAATGAAATCATAATAAATCTCTATCTATACCCTAACAAAACCATAATTAATGTGGATTAAATATACGCATAAGTTGAAGAAAATACAAAACAACTTGAATATCCACATTACATGGTAATGGAAAAGTTTAATAGCACTTCAAAATGTATACGCCTTTTCATCCTGAATAAGTAATTCAAGGGGCTGTCTAATTTATCACGATATGGATGTGCCATATCTAACAACTCCAACCCATTTTGATACTCAATATTTCACTAATATAGTTAATGGTTGCAACCATATTTTGTAATTTCTAATTGATTGTAGGTTTGTTTATTATGAACTGTACGTAAGGTATTTTGTAGTAGGTCATATGATTAAACAATTTGGAGAATGTCCAAAAGGAAAAGGTATTTAATATTATTTTCTTATATAACTCGGTAACAGCTCCAACAATTCTTTAACAAAAAAATCAATTAGTAATTAGATACAAAATTCTAGAGAATGTTCCTTCAAAAGGAAAAGATATTTAGTACTATTTATTTATACAATTCGGTGACACTTTATGCAATTCAAAAAATCCAATTATTAATTTAATACAAAAGAACATCAATTAATAACTTTTTATTAATGTTATAAATAGAATCCAATAAATTAAAGAATTATTATTTCACATTAAAATTAATGTGTAAGATACAAAATTAAATTTAATTGATTCTTTCTCAAAAAAGGATACCTACCATAACTGAATTATACACAAAATTTAATTAAAGATACTTATAGTAATGTATATTGTACACAAATAATATCAGATTCAAAGCTTGTACTAAATAAAGAATTATTATTTCAACTTAAACTAAGATACAAAACAAAAATTTAATTGATTTTTTCTCAAAAAAGGATACCGATCATAACTGAATTATACACAAAATTTTAATTAAACATACTTACAGTAATGTATATTGTACCCAAATAAGATCAGATACAAAGCTTATTTGGTTATACACAAAATATTCTCTAGATACAAAATTATAGAGAATGTTTTGTTCAAAAGAAAAAGACATTTAGTTATTAAACATACATACAGTAATGTATATTGTACCCAAATAAGATCAGATACAAAGCTTATTTAGTTATACACAAAACATTCTCTAGATACAAAATTATAAAGAATCTAAAAACAAAAAAGGAAAAGATATTTAATACTATTTAGTTATACAATTCGGTGAAACTTTATGCAATTCAAAAAATTCAATTATTAATTAGATACAAAAGAATATCAATTAATAACTTTTATTAATGTTATACAAATAGAATCCAACAAATTAAAGCTCAGATTAGCGGTGGATTTCCATTAATTATAAAGCTTGATCAAATTAGTGGTGGATTTCCATTAGTTATAAATATAGATATTAAATATAAATATAAATATAAATATAAATATATAGATTAGATTTGTCTAATATCTATTTAGATTATGTATAAAGTTTATTAAACTACTTCCATTAATTATGTTTTCATTTATAATTTTTAATTATTAATGTTGTCTTAAAATTTTCAAGTGGCTTCTTTTTAGCTGCCCACTTGGCTTAACCACATGCTTCACTATTCTCCTTTTAATATAATATAGATGTGCACGTTTAAGAGGGGGCTCCTTTTTTAGACCTTTGTTTGGAGAAAATAATTACTCCAAATTCGATATTCTATTTTTGTAAACTAAAAGTTTCAGTTTTTATTTTTATTTTTTAATTTTTTTAACAAGTAATAACTGATTTTACTTGTGAACGTGAATACACACGTTTATATCCCACTTGCCCTAAATTATAGATTTTATCTAAACCTACGCATGATCGGCAACCATCTATTCCAATTAACTGCCAATCTCAACGGCTGTTAATTTGTGTGATATGCATCCAAGGCTCTCATGCTTTTAGATTTATTGGTACTTTCTCTGAGAAATTAGTATTGTTTTCGAACATGTTGTAATTTCTTCAGAAATCGTTGAAAGAATCAGATGAGGTCACCAGAAAATAGAGTTTGTTGTGCATCAGATTCATCAAACTGAGGGTTGGCAACTAGCCCCACCAAATTTGGCTTTGCTTTTCCAAAAGACTCTATAACTTCTCACACCAAATTCTGTTTCTACCGCACTTTAACATGGAAGAACAGAGGTCGCAAGAACAAACGGAATATGCATACGGAATCAAAACCGACCTAAATATTCCTCGGATAAAAAAGGTATGAACTGTTATCATGACTATTTATAGATTTTTAATATAAATCATATAATATTTTACTTAAAGTTATGAACACTACAATTGATTGTGACATATGAAAATAGACAAATATAATGATTGCCGTAAATTAAATTTTCCTTCTTCTAACTTGATTCGTCTTTCTCCCTAACTTTTTATTCTGCCGTAAACTATTGATCAACTCCTTAAGTTTCTTTAACTATTCAAAATTATAGCAAATTATTTGTGTACATTCTAATGATGAAGAGAAAAATATGTACGATATGCAGTCCCTTTGTTCCAATACAATTGTCCCATGTTCTTTTGTTTTGCTTAAATTAGTTTTTCCTTCTTTTTACCTCATTCGTTTTTTCCAATTGACCAGAAATAATCCGACTAAAAACGTTGGTAATGTCCTTGATTTTCTTTAACTATATAAAGCTCTTGTATATTAGTAGTACACCCATAAAGAGTTGTGGACACATTTCATCATCTCAGTCTCACGCACAATCAAAATTCAATGCAAGACCAAGATATGCGATGTGATTTGTCGACTTCAAATGTGAATACAGATCTTATTCTACCGAATTTAAATGAGCTACCATTATCGCAAGATTTTTATTTGACTTGACTTTATTTCTATAACATGAATAGTTCATAAATACTAATTGCATATTATTATAACTTATTGTGAGCACGTGATTTTTCTTTTACGCGACAATCACTCCAAAAGAAACAAAATAATAGCAATTGGTCTTGCTGTACATTTGCTGGATTTTTACGTGTCATTTTTTGCTAGTTATTTGTGATTTTGCCCATGGTTGTTTTATTCAAACAAAAATAAAAAATATATGTCTATATGTCGTGTGAACCGTAATCCGTTAATTAAAAGAAAAATAAAATGTGTGCATCCTTCATTGTATTTTGTCATTAAGTGTTTAGTATAATTAAATGTTAGTTGTGTGATAATTGTTGTCCAATATTTTACATGGTATTATTTGGCAAATTAATTTAAGGAATTAAAAAGAAAAAAAAAAGAAGAAGAAAGAGTTTCGGACTTGGGCCAGTCCGATTTTAAAACAAACAAGCCCAAATAACCCAACCCAAAACCAAAATTACCCGGTCCAGTCCAGTTCAGCCCCTAACTATCTCAAACGGCGTCGTTTGGGTCGTGCCTGATCTGGGCCGTTGATCTCAGATTGATCAACGGCCAAGATCACTTCCCCATAACCCATAAACAAAACCCGACCCATTCCACCCGGACCGACCCAAACCCCTTTAGGTTGAAACGACACCGTTCCCTACCAGCCAAAAGATCTTGACCCTTCATCTCACCCCATCCAACGGCCAAGAATTGATCCCTCACTAACTATATAAGCCTATAACCTTTACCCTGCCCCCCCTATCCAAACCCCCAGGCCTTAGTCGTCCCCTCCACAGACCTCAGTCCTCCAAACCCTAGCCGCCCATGTATACCTTCGCCATGAAAGCCGGCGGCATGGACGCCGGTGCCCCCCTCCTTAACACCATAGATGCTCCTCACCGTCCTGGACCCAAATCCACCAACTACACATTTCGAATCCCCTCCCACCTTCTCGAATCTTCATTTGAAGATTCGAGTCGGAACCTGACTTACACCAATTGACCCCAGTTTCACACCAGACAGTCCCCAGACCCCCCTCGTGACCAAACCATGCTTGGTTTGGTCCGAATCTGACCAGGAAAACATGAATCCCAGATCTGATTTTTTTGAACCCTAGGGTTCCTCGTGACTGGTCTGTATCCGTTTGAGCCAAAGTGTTTAAGGTCTAATGGACTTTAGTCGAAGTGTTCTCAGTGAGAACACTTCGATTAAAGCCCGTTCAACCCCAAGGAGGTTCTTTTCAAGTACGAGTTTGGTCTTCTGATTTTTCCAGGGATTTTTAAGGTAAGCTTGTTTCTCTTTGCTTTATTCATGTCATGTGTTTGTTAAAGGTCCGTTTGTATGGCCGAAATGTCTTGTTTAGTTTGTGTTTCAGATTTTCATCAACTGTTGTTGTCCACCTTGCCCGGGCCCTTGCATTTGGTCAAGTCCTTCTTCATTCACTAATAATGTGTGTGTGGTTAAACTGCATAGTTAGTTGAATTCGAAATTGGTCGATTATTTAGTTCCCAAGGGCATTTTGTTTTGACAGTGTAATTTGAATCGCATGTTTGATACTGTTAGATTTCTAATCCTTGGCTTTGATTGTATATGTTGTAATTAGTATAGTCGATTCGATACATGTCGTCGAATAGTTTTAGCTGTTTGAATGGTAACATTTTGATTTGTCTTGCTGAACATTGTTTGAATCAAATTGGGAATCAACTACAGCTACTTATAATTGATGTATTTGAATCAGAAATATAAAAGGATTGTTTTTTTGTAACTGCAATCTGAATTAGAGGGCATGTGCACTTGTGCACAACATGTGCATTAAAGGCCCTTTTTGGATTAAAATAGTTTGACAACATATGCTGTCAGATTATATTCTCGCTGCCCATGTCTGCTTTTAGTTAATAAAATGGGAAAGGGGACTGTCAGGGAATCTCATGGGGGATTTGATTTTTTTAAACATTGAGTGGAAAGACAGTAAGAAAGGGAGGGGGTTCTGATTGTCTAACAGGCTGTTAAAGGGGTGATTTTAGGCTTATAAAAGAAGAGGACTTCCATTAGAAAAGGGGGACTGGATTGATTTTGAAAAAATTTGAAAAAAGGAAAAGGCAGGCAGATTTTTAGACTAAACTCAGACTTTTGGAGATTTGATTGTTGGATATATACAGACACCTACGAGAGAGGAAAATATACAGAAAATCAGCAACTGTTTCTTCCTTGTTTGTGTGATTCTCAGTTTGTTCAACCTGTTCAATCAACTCTGTTTTCTTTCAAGTATCAGCTGAGTTCATTGGTTGATTCACATTGTTTGTTTCTCCTGGATTTGGTCTGTCTTGGAGCTTTATTTCTACTGCATTGTTTGCTACTGTCTTTCTGCCATTTTTCCATCGGCTCTAACTATATCTTGCACTGGGAGCTGTTCTATTTGTTACCTGCTGTTACTGCTGTTGTTTCTGTTGTCATTGTCATTCTACTGACTTCCTTTCTTCTTCGATTGTAAGCATTCCCAGGTACACACTCCTGAAACTTTGTTGGCTGAAAGTTTGAAGCTGAAATAAAGAAATGAACATCTGTTTACTTTACAATCCTTGTGTTCAAAAATAGTTTGAATGGTAGCTTGGTCTGTATTTGTTTAAATTAGTTCCAACCACGATTGCTCTGTATGAATTATGCACATCTTGATTGACATATCAGATAATATTGTTTGTTAGATCAGACGTATTTTCAATGTGTATAACCATTAGGTTTCGATTTAGCTATGACAGTATAATATAGAATCGTGGCAAGCATCTGTATGTATTTTGTCTAGACTTTTGAACTGTCAAATCTGTTATATTTGGTTCCATTTAATTTCAAGATAAATGTACCCCAAGCTAATTCTCATGTGGTGTTACTTTAACAGGATGGCCATGTATGCCAACCCTCTTGTTAGATTACTTGTTCCTATATAGGTTCGATATGGGTTTCGATATAGATTCACCTGTTTCGAAATAATGCGACTACTTTTTGAGTTCAATTAATAGTAGTTTTCCTAATAAACAACTGATTTCATTTATCAAGCCCAAATGAGCTAGTTTTAAAATTCAAACTGGAAGGTCGTTTAATGTAAATTTAGTGTACGTTATTAGTTTGCTTGCAATCCCTCTTAGCAAATTAACAAAACTCATTCACTCCTTGAAGACAAGGCATGAGGTAATTCTCATCTCATAAACAACCAATTAGGTAATCAAACAAAATTCGAATTCGTCAAACATAGTAGATATTTAGTATGTAGTTGCTTAAACAAGTAAGTTTGGTCTTTCTCTTTTATTTTTAGAGACAAATGTAATAGAAATGTAGTCGCTTTAGGACATCCTTTTCTAAAAAATGAGACGAGCCTCGCCAAATAAAAATGCAAATTGCGGGGCCCTCAATAATTGATCATAATAAATACTTAGAATTTGGGATGGACTGTTTAGTGAATTCCACTGCCTTCCCCAAAGATAATAACGCGTTAGACTCTTTAGGCGCGACTTAATTAAATTACATTCTTAAATTCGGGTGCGCATTTATGTGACCCAAATTCAAATCTCAACGGAGTCGAAATGTGTTAACAACTACGGGTGCATTGATTGTGACGTGGTTCGAGATGCATTTTCACGACGTTGCAATTCTATAAAAATAAATGATAATAATAAAAGCGGTTTAAACTTAATAAAAGCACATAAGTCACAACATGTATTTAAATCAGATATTTAGCCATTATAACAATTTAAGCGACCGTGCTAGAACCACGGGATTCGAGGGTGCCTAACACCTTCTCTCGGGTCAACAGAATTCCTTACTTAGAATTTCTGGTTCGCAGACTTCATTTGGAAAAGTCGAAAATTTTCTCGATTTGGGATTCAAGATAAACCGGTGACTTGGGACACCAAAAACCAAACCTTTCCCAAGTGGCGACTCTGAATTAAATAAATAATCCCATTTCGAATATTGTCACTTAAATTGGAAAAACTCCCCTCGTGCATTTTAACCCTTCGGGGCGGGCGCGCAAAAAGGAGGTGTGACAGCTCTGGCGACTCCGCTGGGGACAAAGTTCGCCCAGAACCACTGGTTCAGGGTTTAAGAATTCGAGCTTAGAATAATTGTTATATTTGGCTTTATTATCTGATATTTATTACATGTTTTGATATAACATGCTGAATGTTGTCTTTTACCGCTTTGATATTATCTGAACTGTATATAAACTGTGCCGAAACCCTTCTCTTCTTACCTCCGGGGAGAAGCTTGCTGGTCGAGACTCCCTATTCTGTTAGTGTCAATACCTGAAATAAGAAAGAGACCGGACAAGTTACAAAGCCGGACGATCTCGCGGGCCCCCGGTACGTAGCCCCCTCCTCGACTCGAGTTGTCCGCTCGGGTACACAGTCTAGAACATATACCCAGGTTATAAACTTAGTATAACGAAACTTCATGCCGGATCCCTAGTAGGAACGTTTATTTGCATCATGTTGCATTTGACATAGGGGACTCAACACAAGGGTTGGGTCCGTCTAAGACAGGCAACCTGAAATGAAAAGACCATCCTGCTGCACCCCGTTTTGTTTTGCGCATTTATTTGCTTCGGATCTGCGTGTTGACCGGTTCCTAAAAAAAAGGAAAACTTAAAAAAAAAGAAGGAAAAATAGCAGTGTAGGGAGATAAGTACTTATTTTGAAAAAATAAAACCAATGTCCAAGTAATGTCAAAACCTCACCGGTATTTTCTAAGAAAAAATAAAATTTGTCTTTTAGTTTGATTTATTAAAAATCCAAAAAAATGCTATTTAGCAGTCCTTAAGGATATTTTCTTTATATCTTTTTGAAAGAAAAACAAAAAATAATAATAATATATAAAAATTTTCTTTAGTCTTTATCTCTTTTCAAAATAAAATAATAAAAAAAAACATATTCTTGCTTTCTGGGTTTAATTGATTTCCTCTATTCACGATTTACCGTACTACGCCGGTTTGATTCTCACCGGACGTGAGATACGTAGGCAACCCCCATCGGGTTCAACCCCACCTTTTACTAAAAAAAAGGAACAAATAGTAATAATAATAATAAAAAATGTGTGTCAAATTCTGTCACGAATAAATCAGGTGATGTTGTTTTGTCATAAATAGCCGAATGTTCCCGAAAGGGACGCCGGAAGGCTGACTTTGCATAAATAACCACCTTCGGGTCATTTTTAGGATTTTCATCCAATTGACCCACACGGCCTCAAAATCTTCATCCCTGAAGTGCTGAAAGGCCGCGTTCGAAAACTTGATCTTCCTTGTAAAATATTTTGAGTCAAGTTATTTTTGTTAAAGAACACCTTAATAAATGTGCAGGATGAGCACAATGCAAAATGAACATTTTTCAATAATGACCAAAATCCCTGTCAAGTTACGGCTATGGTGGAATGATCTAGGTGCTGAAGGACAAAATGAGGTCAAGAAATATCTGAAAGGTCTCGTGGGTTTGTTGGAAATCCAACCTCGGGGAGATATCATAAGATCTTTGGTTACCTACTGGGACCCGGCGCATAATGTCTTCCATTTCTCTGATTTTGAACTCACCCCGACTTTGGAAGAAATGGCTGGGTACATCGGAAATGCTGAACTTCCGTTAAAGCAAAAATACTTGGTCGTCCCAAGAGCTGTCACGGTGCATCGGTTCCTAGATTCACTGAAGATACCCAGAACGGTCCACAACCCGGATCTGGCTGCCGGTTTTTGCACTCCATACTTCATATATGATAGGTATGGTCATGAAGAGTGATTCAATAATCCAATCAACAAACTGTGCAGCAAAGGTATTTATCAGAAGTGGGACAAACACAGACGGGTAGCCTTCATGATGATGTTCCTGGGCCTTCTGGTATTTCCAAGGAAAGACGGAAACATTGATTTGAAGATATCCGGGGTCGTCAGCACTTTACTCACGCAAAGTGACAGTACTCTCGCGCCTATGGTGGTATCTGACATCTTTCGAGCTCTTACAGCTTGTAAAGCTGGGGGAAATTTCTTCGAAGGTTGTAACTTGCTCCTACAGATATGGATGACCGAGCACCTCTGCCATCATTCCGAGATTTTGAGCCATGGTTCCCCGGAAAAGACTTGCATAGAAGAATCTTACACGAGAACCAAAGAGATCAGTTTGCCCAAAGGAGTCCTGGCATGGACCTCGTTCTTTCAAGCTCTTACTGCCAGCCAAATACAATGGACGCTAGGATGGTTGCCTGTTGATGAGATCCTATATATGTCGGCAGCTAAAACTCATTTCTTACTGATGGGGCTTAAGAGCATTCAACCTTACGCACCCTGCCGAGTTTTGAGACAGTTCGGAAGATGCCAGACAGTACCTCATGAGGAAGATCTTAGCACTCAAGCAGTTGAGATAAGTCCTAACGGACAGTTTCCAGAAGCGAAAATTCGCCAAATCTGGAGTGATTGTCAATATTTGAAATCAGATACTTGCGTGCGGGATCGAGCCAAAGGTGAGACGGCGCCAGGTTACCTTGCATAGTATAGAAGGAAACTTGAGCATGAAAGGCCGGCTAAGAGACCCCACATCCTGAATTTCGCCGAATCGTCGCAAAAGCAGTGGGATTGGCTAGCAAAAGAAAAAGGCTATTGCGCCGAAATCAGCAGGTTAAAGCAACAAGTGGAAAGCCTGAAATATGATCACAACGTGCAAGTTGCTACCAATCTGGGAGAACGAAACAGGTTGATTCAGGAAAACGAAATGCTCAGAGCCCAGATCAAACAGATAAGGATGGATGCGGATAAACAGCCAAGGCGTCGATCAGATGAGCAGTTGATAAAAAGGCTAAAAAGCAAAGTCAGGGAATGGCAAGAGGATTTAGAGAAATCTAAAAACGTCATAGCAGAGCTCAGGGCACAGTGGGATACAAGAGCAGATAAGCATCGCCGATACTTGAATCAATTGGAAGGCGACCACGAGAAAACTGTTGCTAAAATGAAGAGAGAGATGGCTACACTTGAGATCAAAGCAGCTAATCAGGCCAAGGATTTCCAAATTGAGAGCAGATACTGGTACGACTTGTTGGCCCAGATGAAGTTAGAAGTACGGCAACTGAAGCATCAGCATATGCAGGATGCTCAGGTATTCAAGATATGTAGCGATCAGATAAAACGCCTACTCATAGAGAAGAAGCAAACCAGAGATAGGATCAAGGCCATTGCCCATGCCATCACCAGACGATGTCTACGATGTGAGAACATGACCAGCATTACCGTCCTCTCGGCAGTGATGAGTTATGTCAAGCAGACCATGCATGAGCTGGAGCAACTTGAGAGGGATCTCACACCTAGGACTGCGGCGAGGCCGAACGATGCCCCGCAGACACAAATTTTCAAAACCATAATGTACTCAAGTCAAGATTGTGTCTTAGCATCTTCTGCCTGTTTTTCCCATCAGGGTGATTTTTTTAGTCTATTTTTGAGTCTAGGTTTATTTTCAAAGTTTGCTCTTTCTTTTGCAAAATGTAGTTTGTAATAGACCGTTTCAACAATAAAAGGTTGTTTCTTTTACGCTCATTTGTGTTTTTGAACTACGTAATGATCTGATTCACGTGGCGTCGTGATACGTAGGCAATCCTCATCGGATCCGGTCGCATTTTTACCACAAAAAATAAAAACATAAAAGAAAAACAAAAAAAGAAAAACAAAAAAAGTGATAAGAAAAGGGAAGCCTAAAAAGAATGCCGGAATGACGCATGCTTTCGTCGCGAACATGTAGAACTCACTTAACTGTATAAGTGCATCATGCTCAACGTGAGGTTGCCTATCTCTTATTTATTTCAAATTAACCGCTCGTTTGTCGTTGAGTTCGTCCAGGTTTTTGGAAAGACGGTTGGTTTGGTGAAAGTCTGGCCTCGCACTCATACTTCACGAGGTCAAAGGGAGGTGTTAAACTACCTATTGTTAAGACCGGAAGCAGTACTCACACTTACTTCACCAGGTCAAAAGGAAGTGTGGAAATGTCTTCAGAAATTCCGTTGCAAACAATCCCTGTTTCCGAGGAGAGCTCGATCTCAGCCGTCCTCACACCTGAATCCACAACTGCGAAAGAAAATAGAATCCTACGACTCCGTATGTTGGAAATGCTGGACGACTGGAATAACGGAAAAGAACCGCCAAGTGTCGTCCCCGGATTCCCTGAGTTATTCTCCAGGTCAAGCGGGACTTCTAATGTCCCCATAAATTATCCCGCTACCCCATTCGGGTACCCAGCCACTTCAGCCTTCTCTGCTGGATCGCCTTCTGAGCCTCATCCCCGAATGTCAGCCACCGATGCAAGCATGAACATCTTTACTGCACCGCCTGCCCGATTACGGCACAGCCTGCTACGTACAAGCCAAGCTTTGACTCATCCTCTTTTACATTCCAGGCACCCTCGTTCTCAATGGAACCAACTAGGTTCACTACCAACACTAATCCTACACCGCCTCAGTGCGAGCTTGCACCCAGGCAGGATCAGAACCCTAGAATTGCAGAACAAAATGAGATGGCCAAAAGAATGAGAAGCCTTGAACAAAGTTTGAAGAATATTCAAGGTTTGAGCGGACAGAAGAGCGTCTCTTACGCCGACCTATGTATGTTCCCTCACGTGCACCTGCCAGTGGGTTTCAAGACCCCAAAGTTTGAGAAATACGATGGGCACGGTGACCCCATTGCACATCTTAAGAAATATTGCAACCAATTGCGGGGAGCCGGCGGAAAAGAAGAACTGCTAATGGCATATTTTGGGGAAAGTCTAGTAGGGATAGCCTCAGAATGGTATATGGACCAGGAAATGTCCCAATGGCATATATGGGATGATCTCGCCAGAGATTTTGTGAAACAATTCCAGTATAACATCGACATTGCACCAAACCGAAATTCTCTGTCGAATTTGAAGAAGAAACCTTCAGAAAGCTTCAGAAAATATGCTATTAAGTGGCGTGAGCAGACATCGAGGGTGAAGCCTCCCATGGATGAGGTAGAAATGGTCACTACTTTTCTCCAGGCTTAAGAGTCTGACTATTTCCAAAACATGATGTCAGCCATGGGAAAGCCGTTTGCAGAAGCAATTAAGATTGGAGAGATGGTGGAAAATGGTCTGAAAACAGGTAGGATTCTGAGTCAAGCAGCCATAAGGGCGACCTCCCAAGCCGTCCAAAGCGGGTCCGGGGGAATGGCAAGAGGGAAGAAGAAGGAAGAAACGACCATGGCAGCCTCGGAAGCAAGGGAATATCGTAATCCCAGGCCCTGTTTTCCGGAAAGAACCCCACAACACTACTATCCCCACTCAAATCTGGCATATGCTCATCAACCCTATATGGTCATGAATGCCCAACCTTATGCCCATCCGCCGCAACAAGCCAACCGAGGCCAAGCTCCACCTCCCAGAAATCAGTCTCCTTACCGCAACCACTATAACCCACAACCTCCGCAGAATAACTTCCGCCCTCAGGAACCACCTAGAAGGTGGACTTTCATGCCCATCGGTGAACCATACTCTACTTTGTTCCCGAAGCTAGTCCAGTTGGGTTTCTTGCAACCAATCCCTCAAACGAGGCAAAACCCGACGTCACCTTCTTACAAAGCTGGAGTCAGATGCGCCTATCATTCAGGGGCCGAGGGACATGATACAAATGACTGCTGGTCGTTGAAAAGAGTGGTCGAGAATTTGATAGAGCAAGGGAAAATAGTGCTAAGGGACGAGGAGATCCCAAATGTGACTAACAATCCATTGCCTGCTCACAATAATGGGCCGCTGATCGGAATGATTTGCGAAGACAAAGAATTCGACCCTGCTCTGAAAGCTATAATCGCCATTGTCGACATGGGGAAAAGGCCTGAGACAGACCAGAAACCAGAAAAGGGGGAGGAGGCCTAGGCTATAAAGAGCGAGCCTGAAAAGAAGGTGGAGAAGAAAATGGTACCGGTAAAGGATGGAGTTCTTTACATACCACGAGGTCGAGCTGAGAAGACGCAGAACTTCGGGATCAAAAAGGCAAAACCTATGTACGTGCCAAAAGGGGCCTATGTGGTCCGGGGGACGATTCAACCACCTCGGTTGAATGAGCCAGTGGTTATCGGACGCGTGCCACAAAAGCCAATGACCAACCCGTCCACAGTGTCGTGGAATTATCAAAAGACTTTGGTAATGTACAAAGGTAAAGAGGTCATGGGAGAACTTCCAGAAAATACTTTCATTGGAAGGTATTCAAATACCCAAGAGCTGAACAACGCCACACAAAGGCGCTTCCCACCAAAGAAGCCTGTAAGCGTTGAAGAAGCGGAAGTGTTCTTCCAACAAATGAAAATGCCGGATTACGAAGTGATAGATCAACTGCGCAACTGCCCCGAGCAAGTGTCCATGCTATCATTGTTGATGAGGTCGGCCGAGCATCAAAAGATCTTACTGAAGACCCTGAATGAAGCATACGTGCCAGTTGAAACCTCGGTTGAACAACTGGAGCGGATGACAGAAAGATTCTTCGCCGTCAACCAAATCTCTTTCAGCAAAAACGATTTACCCCCAGAAGGAGCGGCACACAACAAGGCCTTGCATCTAACAGTTAAATGCGAGGACTACTATGTCAAGCGGGTAATGTTGGATGGGGGCTCAGGTGTTGACATTTGCCCGCTCTCCACGCTACAAAGAATGGAAATTGGGACCGGAAGAATCCCACCCAACAATGTCTGCGTAAGGGCTTTCGACGGCATCAAGAGAGATACCATGGGGGAAATAGACCTGTTGTTGGTCATAGGACCAGTCGAGTTTGAAATAACCTTCTAGGTGCTCGACATGGATACATCCTACAATTTTCTCCTCGGCAGGCCTTGGATCCATGCGGCAGGAGCTGTGCCTTCCACTCTTCACCAGATGGTGAAGTTTGAGTACGAAGACCGAGAAATCGTGGTCCATGGAGAAGATGAGCATGCTATTTATCGGGACCCATCCATCCCATATCTTGAACCAAGAGAAGGGAGCGAACATACGGTCTATCAAACTTTCGAGATTGTACTGTCAGAGCAGCATGAAGAGGGAATACCCTGCCCCCAGTCTTTCTTGTCTAACGCCTCGGTTATGGTGGCCAAAGAGATGTTCCAGCACGGATTTAGGCCAGGGAAAGGGCTTGGACGAACCCTGCAGGGTATAACCGAACCTATCACCTTGCCGACCACCAAGAAACCATTTGGACTAGGTTTCAAACCCACTCCAGAAGATGAAGAGTGGGCAAAGAAAAGGAAATATGAGGTTTGGAAGTTACCTCGACCATTGCCGGGTTTATATGAAACCTTCATCAGGCCAAGATACACCGAAGAAGAAGACGATGAGGTCTTCACGGCTGAGGAAATCGAGGAGATATGTGGGGCAATGAGAGAAATGCTCTACGAGACTCACATGGTTCAACCAGGTGAAGGCACAAGCACTGCTGAGATGCTGTACGTGGGGCCGAACGCCAAACATCGAAACTGGGAGCCCACGCCATTCCCGACTAGACGGAAGTCCGGGTAGACCTGTCCTGGCACCTTTCCTGTGTCACAAGTTATCTCCAGGACATAATTTGAACGTTTTCTTCCTTTCAATTGTTGTTTTGAATTTCTAAGTTGTAAACATTGTTGTCTTCCAACTTCCCGAAGAAAATAAAAAAAAATCGTCATTTGCTTTACCATTTTTTCCTTTGTTCTGATTTTTGTTATTCTTCCTTTTATCTTTCCTTTCAGTTATGATAATGCGACTTTAAATATGACATGCTTGCGAACTTCACGCCCAGATCACAACGAACTATTTAACTGTGAATTAATGAACCCAGAACCAGAATATGATGAAGAAGAAGCTTTTAGGGAGATAAACCGAGAGTTGGAACATTTTGAGAATAAACCTAAACCAAATCTGAATGACACCGAACCAGTTAATTTAGGAACTCCTGAAGAAATCCGGGAGACCAAAATAAGCATTCACACGGACAAGAAAACGCGAGAGGCGATAATTCAACTTCTTTTTGAATTTAAAGACGTGTTTGCTTGGTCATATGATGACATGCCGGGTCTAGGTGTTGATCTAGTGGTTCATAAATTGCCGATTCATCCTGATTGTCCTCCAGTTCAACAAAAGCAACGAAAGTTCAAAACTGAGGTCAGTGACAAGATTAAAGAGGAGATCACCAAACAACTGAAAACGGGAGTGATTCGGGTAGTCCAATATACAACATGGTTGGCAAATGTGGTTCCAGTACCGAAAAAGGACGGGAAAACTCGGGTATGTGTAGATTACCGAGATTTGAATAGAGCAAGTCCCAAAGATAATTTCCCACTGCCCAACATCCACATCCTCGTTGATAATTGCGCCAAACACGAGATACAGTCTTTCGTAGATTGTTACGCTGGGTATCATCAGGTATTGATGGATGAAGAGGACGCCGAGAAAACTGCCTTCACCACGCCTTGGGGCACCTACTGTTATCGGGTCATGCCGTTTGGTCTGAAGAATGCCGGGGCTACTTACATGAGAGCCATGACTGCCATTTTTCATGACATGATGCATCAGGAAATAGAGGTGTACGTGGACGACGTGATAGTCAAGTCCAGGACGCAGGATAATCACATCCAAGATTTGAGGAAGTTCTTCGAGACACTAAGGAAGTATGACTTGAAGCTGAACCCAGCCAAATGTGCTTTCGGAGTTACATCGGGCAAACTTTTGGGCTTCATCGTAAGCAGGAGAGGTATCGAACTAGATCCAACTAAGATAAAATCTATCAGAGATCTACCTCCCTCGAGAACAAAGAAAGACGTGATGAGTTTGTTGGGCAGATTGAACTACATCAGTCGATTTATTGCCCAGTTGACGAGCACGTGTGAACCCATATTCAAGCTATTAAGGAAAGATGCGACAATCAAATGGACAACTGAGTGTCAGGAAGCCTTTGATAAAGTCAAAGAATACCTTTCGAATCCCCCAGTTTTGGTCCCTCCAGAGCCAGGGAGACCACTGTTCTTGTATCTGACAGTCTTGGAGAACTCTTTCGGTTGCGTCCTCGGGCAGCACTACATAACCGGAAAGAAGGAACAAGCAATCTACTACTTGAGCGAGAAATTCACCGGCTACGAGGCCAAGTACACTCTGCTGGAAAGAACATGTTGCGCTCTGACGTGGGTTGCTCAAAAGCTGAGACATTATCTCCAAGCCCACACTACCTTCCTCATAAGCAGGCTGGATCCCTTGAAGTATATATTTCAGAAACCGATGCCTACTGGGAGACTGGCCAAGTGGCAAATCTTGCTTACTGAATTCGACATAGTCTATGTTACTCGCACGGCAATGAAAGCCCAGGCGTTAGCAGATCATTTGGCCGAAAATCCGGTCGATGAGGAATACCAACCATTGAGTACCTACTTTCTAGATGAAGAAGTAAACACCGTAGAAGTGGTCTCGGAGGACGCTCATGTTTGGAAGATGTTCTTTGATGGAGCCGTGAATGCCAAAGGTGTAGGGATCGGGGCAATTTTGATCTCGCCTTCCGGTCAGCATTATCCCGCCATAGCTAGACTGCATTTCTTTTGCACAAACAATACAGCTGAGTATGAAGCCTGCATCATGGGCATGCATATGGCAATCGATCAGGATGTCGAAGACCTACTGATTATGGGAGATTCTGACCTGATTATCCGGCAAGTCCAATGTGAATGGGAAACTCGGGATGTCAAGCTTATCCCTTACCGACAGCATGTGGAGGACCTCGGCAAGCGCTTTACATCAATAGAGTTCAGGTATATCCCGAGGTGTCACAATGAACTGGCGGACGCACTTGCTACTCTAGCTTCAATGCTACCCTACCCGGGCAACACCCACGTCGATCCTTTGGAAATCCAAATCAAGGAAAGACACGGTTACTGCAACGTAATCGAGGTAGGAGCAGATACACAACCTTGGTACCACGACATCAGGAGGTTCCTGAAGACACAAGAATACCCCGAGCATGCTACTGGAGATCAAAAGAGAACCATTAGGCGACATGCAAGTGGTTTCTTTCTGAGCGGTGAATTGTTATACAAGAGGACCCCGGACCTCAACCTCCTAAGATGTGTCGACGCCGAGGAGGCGAGAAAGATTATGCATGAAGTACACGCAGGTGTGTGTGGACCTCACATGAACGGGTATGTCTTAGCGAAGAAAATCCTTCGAGCAGGTTATTACTGGATGACCATGGAAAAGGATTGCTTTAGCTTCGTTCGGAAGTGTCATCAGTGTCAGGTGCACGGTGATTTGATTCATGCACCTCCCACGGAGCTGCATCCCATGTCTGCACCTTGGCCATTTGTCGCCTGGGGCATGGACGTCATTGGACCAATCGAACCAAAGGCTTCGAATGGACACAGGTTTATACTGGTTGCCATCGATTACTTCACAAAATGGGTAGAGGCTGTCACTCTCAAGTCGGTCACTAAAAAAGCTGTAGTGGATTTTGTACACTCAAATCTTATCTGTCGTTTCGGTATTCCTGCGACTATCATTACAGATAACGCAGCAAACTTGAACAGTCACTTGATGGGAGATGTATGCGAGCAATTCAAGATAACGCATAGGAATTCTACTCCTTATCGGCCGAAAGCCAATGGTGCTGTGGAAGCGGCGAACAAAAACATCAAGAAGATTTTGAGGAAAACGATCCAAAGTTCCCGACAGTGGCATGAGCAGTTACCATTTGCATTGTTGGGGTATCGCACTACGGTACGCACGTCAGTAGGAGCAACTCCTTATCTTTTGGTTTATGGGACCGAGGCTGTAATACCGGCAGAGGTAGAAATTCCTTCGCTTCGAACCATTGTCGAAGCAGAAATCGAAGACAGCGAGTGGGTCAAGACTCGGTTAGAGCAATTGACTTTGATTGATGAAAAGCGAATGGCCGCGGTTTGTCACGGACAGTTGTACCAACGAAGAATGGCCCGCGCTTACAACAAGAAAGTCCGACCCAGGAATTTAGAAGTAGGTCAGCTGATACTGAGGCGTATTCTGCCACATCACCAGGAAGCGAAAGGGAAATTTGCTCCAAATTGGAAAGGCCCATACATCATCAGAAAAATATTGCCGAGAGGAGCATTGTATCTAGGTGATATCGAAGGAAATGACCCCGAAACAGCAGTAAATGCGGATGCAGTCAAGAGATACTACGTCTGAGTGACGCCTCGGCGATCCTGACACATTTGAAATGCTGAAGGTTTTATTCCCACTACCGACTCTCTCTACAAGCCCTTTGAGCCGGACACATCCCTTCGGCGACTTTACCAAAAAAAAAAAAAACATTGATTGAGGCCTGAACTACGTTTGACTTGATTCCGAAAGGATACGTAGACAGCCTCTCCCTGAGGTTCAGTCATACCAACAATAAAATCCCATTTACCCTGAAATTGAAACCGGGTCACGTCGAGCGGTTTAGAATTTAGTATCATCTACCTCTCTTTGCCAAGCACAAGCCTTCAGATCAATTACCAAAGATAGTGGGAAGCCAATAAGCGTCACAAATGGGGACCAGCACACTCTGAATTGAGAAAGATAAAATGAGAGAGTCTCATCGGTGAAAACCTTCGGGCACCACGAGGCGACGGGAGTAGAGAAACCAAAATGAGAGAGCTTGTTTAGTAAAAAACTCGCAAAGAGTGCTATCATGCGATGACAGGAAGAGAAATGAGAGAGGTCAGCCAGCAAAAACCCGCAAAGGGCACTGTTGGCCGAAAGAATGACTCCACCCAGGGAGGTATCGACAAAGTTCCACCGGTTTGGAAACACAGATCCGTTTTGGTTCAGGGAAATGCAAGTTCATGGAAGGTCAGGCGTACAGTCCAAAGAGCATGTCATGTCATTTAAAGCCAGCATTATCTTCATCAGATAAGTCTTTCTCGTCCCGAAAGGGACACTCCTCTCCTGAAATTTGCTTTTTCCTTTCTTTGTTTTTCTTTGAATCCCTTTTATGTTTAACCCCAAGTTCCAGATATACCGGAAAGGGCAGGTGGCAAGTTTGGTTTCACGGAATTCCGTTTCATGAAGGAAAACACCTCGTTTCGTTACTACGTTTGTCCAAACCTGATGAATCATGATGTTTGACTGCGTTCGAAGTAAAGAGGAAAGAGAGAAATTTCCCCAGCAAGTCCGCCTCGCACAAATCCCCACAGGGTTTCCCTTTGCACAAATCCGCAAAAAAAAAAAATCCACTGCGTAAATATTCCCCAAAGAGTCTTGCCCCAACGGAATCCGCACAGATTTTCTCTCTCGTACAGATCCCTATAAGATCTTCCTTTTGCCAATAATAAAAATGGGACACAAATCCCCATCACGTCCCCAGCGAGTCCCTTTGTAAAAATTCCCCAACAAGCTCACCCCAACAAATCCTAGAAAGCCCACTTTGAAACAAATCCCCAGCATGTCCCCGTTGTACAAAAGTCCACACAAAGAATCCACTGTGTAAATATTCCCCCACAGAGTTTCCCTTTATACAAATCCCCAAAGAAATACCTCCAATAAAGTCCCCATTGAGAATCTCCAAGCAAGATGGGACACAAAAAAAAAGAGCCTTACGAGGCAAATCATCACAGAATCTGGAAATACAAGCTTGAGCAGTCTAAAGGGTTTCGCCATTTGAATCCAATCAATGGCAGGACTTCGCAACAGAAATAAGGATGCAACAAAGCAACGAGAACGATCAAGGTCACCGAACCAATCGCCGTTTCCGAACTAACAATTGTTCTTTGTCTGAAAAGTTGAAACAGGTATAATCCAAGACAACCGTGCAAGAAGCAGGTGTCACCCAAAGAAGAAGGTACATGGGTACCAGAAATAGTTTAGCAATAAGGAATTCACTCGAAAGGTAAGTTTCCACGAGACTCCCTTTTATCTTCTACTAAAACAAGAAAATTCAAAAAAAGAGGTCAGTTAGTATTCTCGAACTTTGTCCCCAGCCAGTCAGCATTAGGGTTTTAAACCCTAAACTGAACTTTTCCTTTCAGTCAACATTAGGGTTTTAAACCCTAAACTGAACTTTTTCCTTTAATCAGCATTAGAGTTTTAAACCCTGAACTGAACTTTTCCTTTAATCAGCATTAGGGTTTTAAACCCTAAACTGAACTTTTCCTTTCAGTCAACATTAGGGTTTTAAACCCTAAACTGAACTTTCCAAGCCAGTCAGCATTAGGGTTTTAAACCCTAAGCTGAACTCTTTCCTTTCAGTCAGCATCAGGGTTTTAAACCCTAAACTGAACTTTTCCTTTCAGTCAGCATTAGGGTTTAAACCTTAAACTGAACTTTTCCTTTCAGTCAGTATTATAGTTTTAAAACCTAAACTGAACTTTTTCCTTTAGTCAGCATTAGGGTTTTAAAACCCTAAACTGAACTTTCCCAGCCAGTCAGCAATAGGGTTTTAAACCCTAAACTGAACTTTTCCCTTTCAGTCAGCATTAGGGTTTTAAATCCTAAACTGAACTATTTCCTTTAATCAGCATTAGGGTTTTAAACCCTAAACTGAACATTTCCTTTTAGTCAACATTAGGGTTTTAAACCCTAAACTAAACTTTTCCCTTTCAGTCAGCATTAGGGTTTTAAACCCTAAACTGAACTTTTTCCTTTAGTCAGCATTAGGGTTTTAAAACCCTAAACTGAACTTTCCCAGCCAGTTAGCATTAGGGTTTTAAACCCTAAACTGAACTTTTCCCTTTCAGTCAGCATTAGGGTTTTAAACCCTAAACTGAACTTTTTCCTTTAATCAGCATAAGGGTTTTAAACCCTAAACTGAACTTTTCCTTTCAGTCAGCATTAGGGTTTTAAACCCTAAACTGAACTTTTCCCTTTCAGTCAGCATTAGGGTTTTAAACCCTAAACTGAACTTTTCCTTTAGTCAGCATTAGGGTTTTAAACCCTAAACTGAACTTTTTTCCTTTAGTCAGCATTAGGGTTTTAAAACCCTAAACTAAACTTTTTCCTTTAGTCAGCATTAGGGTTTTAAACCCTAAACTGAACTTTTCCAACCAGTCAGCATTAGGGTTTTAAACCCTAAACTGAAGTTTTCCATTCAGTCAGCATTAGGGTTTTAAACCCTAAACTGAACTTTCCCTTTCAGTCAGCATTAGGGTTTTAAACCCTAAACTGAACATTTCCAGTCAGTCAGCATTAGGGTTTTAAACCCTAAACTGAACTTTTCCAGCCAGTCAGCATTAGGGTTTTAAACCCTAAACTGAACTTTTCTAGCCAGTCAGCATTAGGGTTTTAAACCCTAAACTGAACTCTTTCCTTTCAGTCAGCATTAGGGTTTTAAACCCTAAACTGAACTTTTCCTTTCAGTCAGCATTAGGGTTTTAAACCCTAAACTGAACTTTTCCTTTCAGTCAGCATTAGGGTTTTAAACCCTAAACTGAACTCTTTCCCTTTAGTCAGCATTAGGGTTTTAAACCCTAAACTGAACTTTTTCCTTTAATCAGCATTAGGGTTTTAAACCCTAAACTAAACTTTTTCCTTTAATCAGCATTAGGGTTTTAAACCCTAAACTGAACTTTTCCATTCAGTCAGCATTAGGGTTTTAAACCCTAAACTGAACTTTTCCATTCAGTCAGCATTAGGGTTTTAAACCCTAAACTGAACTTTTCCTTTCAGTCAGCATTAGGGTTTTAAACCCTAAACTGAACTTTTTCCATTCAGTCAGCATTAGGGTTTTAAACCCTAAACTGAACTTTTTCCTTTAATTAGCATTAGGGTTTTAAACCCTAAACTGAACTTTTTCCTTTAATCAGCATTAGGGTTTTAAACCCTAAACTGAACTTTTTCCTTTAGTCAGCATCAGGGTTTTAAACCCTAAATTGAACTTTTTCTTTCAGTCAGCATTAGGGTTTTAAACCCTAAACTGAACTTTCCCAGCCAGTCAGCATTAGGGTTTTAAACCCTAAACTGAACTTTTTCCTTTAATCAGCATTAGGGTGTTAAACCCTAAACTGAACTTTTCCTTTCAGTCAGCATTAGGGTTTTAAACCCTAAACTGAACTTTTCCAGCCAGTCTGCATTAGTGTTTTAAACCCTAAACTGAACTTTTCCTTTCAGTCAGCATTAGGGTTTTAGACCCTAAACTGAACTTTTCATTTAGTCAACATTAGGGCCCTAACCCTAAACTGAACTTTTCCCTAGTTAGTCAGTATTAGAGTTTCAACTCTAAACTGAACTTCTCCCCAGATAGCCGGTACTAGGGCTCCAAACCTGAACTGAGCTTTCATATCTTCTTTCATCGATTTTTTGAACTTCCTGGCAAATAATTCACGAAATTTTCCTAGTGAAACTGGGGCAGAAAATTTCGTTCGTTTGTTCTTCTCCGCAGGTCTAACCTCGAGCCACGCGGATCGAAATTACCCACGAGATGAGTCTCAACTCAGAATCAAAGAAGAAAAATACAAAAGAAGATGTCCCGAGATACCGGAGAAAATGGAAGGCGGATCGCTCCAAGATTTGATTAAGGTCCAGAACTCTGCCAGTCACGTCTCACTCAGCATCCCAGAGATTAAACAAGCACCTACAACTCGCAAGCATCAAGATTCGGATAGAAGTCTCCAAGCAAAATCAGCTAAGACCCAAGATCTAGTCGCGAAAGAATCATAGATAGGGATCTTGTAACTAGCAGTTGACATGCATATAAGCGTTTGGTTAAGTTTCAATTTTTCTTTGGTTGTAATAAGGCGGTCAGTAAAGCAACGATGACCACAGCAACAATAGTAACAACAAGCATTGCAGTCCCATGGTAGTCCCAGCTGCCAAAACTTCCCGAACTACATTGACCTGATTCCTGTGTAGCCCAGGATATGTAGGAAATCTTTGAAGCGAAGATTCGGTCAAATCTTTCAAAACACACTTCTCACGGAGTAGTCCAATAGGCAAAAATCGCTCATATCCGCTCACTTTATCTTTGCACGAAAACTCTTCGTGTTTCCGAACAAAGAGGGGCAGCTGTGAGCACGTGATTTTTGTTTTACGCGACAATCACTCCAAAAGAAACAAAATAATAGCAATTGGTCTTGCTGTACATTTGCTAGATTTGTACGTGGCATTTTTTGCTAGTTATTTGTGATTTTGCCCATGGTTGTTTTATTCAAACAAAAATAAAAAATATATGTCTATATGTCGTGTGAACCGTAATCCGTTTATTAAAAGAAAAATAAAATGTGTGCATCCTTCATTGTATTTTGTCATTAAGTGTTTAGTATAATTAAATGTTAGTTGTGTGATAATTGTTGTCCAATGTTTTACATGGTATTATTTGGCAAATTAATTTAAGGAATTAAAAATAAAAAAAAAGAAAGAGTTTCGAACTTGGGCCAGTCCGATTTTAAAACAAACAAGCCCAAACAACCCAACCCAAAACCAAAATTACCCGGTCCAGTCCAGTTCAGCCCCTAACTATCTCAAACGGCGTCGTTTGGGTCGTGCTCTGATCTGGGCCGTTGATCTCAGATTGATCAACGGCCAAGATCACTTCCCCATAACCCATAAACAAAACCCGACCCATTCCACCCGGACCGACCCAAACCCCTTTAGGTTGAAACGACACCGTTCCCTACCAGCCAAAAGATCTTGACCCTTCATCTCATCCCATCCAACGGCCAAGAATCGATCCCTCACTAACTATATAAGCCTATAACCTTTACCCTGCCCCCCTATCCAAACCCCCAGGACTTAGTCGTCCGCTACACAGACCTCAGTCCTCCAAACCCTAGCCGCCCCTGTATACCTTTGCCATGAAAGCCGGCGGCATGGACGCCGGTGCCCCCCTCCTTAACACCATAGATGCTCCTCACCGTCCTGGACCCAAATCCACCAACTACACATTTCGAATCCCCTCCCACCTTCTCGAATCTTCATTTGAAGATTCGAGTCGGAACCTGACTTACACCAATTGACCCCAGTTTCACACCAGACAGTCCCCGGACCCCCTCGTGACCAAACCATGCTTGGTTTGGTCCGAATCTGACCAGGGAAACATGAATCCCAGATCTGATTTTTTTGAACCCTAGGGTTCCTCGTGACTGGTCTATATCCGTTTGAGCCAAAGTGTTTAGGGTCTAATGGACTTTAGTCGAAGTGTTCTCAGTGAGAACACTTCGATTAAAGCCCGTTCAACCCCAAGGATGTTCTTTTCAAGTACGAGTTTGGTCTTCTGATTTTTCCAAGGATTTTTAAGGTAAGCTTGTTTCTCTTTGCTTTATTCATGTCATGTGTTTGTTAAAGGTCCGTTTGTATGGCCGAAATGTCTTGTTTAGTTTGTATTTCGGATTTTCATCAACTGTTGTTGTCCACCTTGCCTGGGCCCTTGCATTTGGTCAAGTCCTTCTTCATTCACCAATAATGTGTGTGTGGTTAAACTGCATAGTTAGTTGAATTCGAAATTGGTCGATTATTTAGTTCCCAAGGGCATTTTGTTTTGACAGTGTAATTTGAATCGCATGTTTGATACTGTTAGATTTCTAATCCTTGGCTTTGATTGTATATGTTGTAATTAGTATAGTCGATTCGATACATGTCGTCGAATAGTTTTAGCTGTTTGAATGGTAACATTTTGATTTGTCTTGCTGAACATTGTTTGAATCAAATTGGGAATCAACTATAGCTACTTATAATTGATGTATTTGAATCAGAAATATAAAAGGATTGGTTTTTGTAACTGCAATCTGAATTGGAGGGCATGTGCACTTGTGCACAACATGTGCATTAAAGGCCCTTTTTGGATTAAAATAGTTTGACAGCATATGCTGTCAGATTATATTCTTGATGCCCATGTCTGCTTTTAGTTAATTAAATGGGAAAGGGGACTGTCAGGGAATCTCATGGGGGATTTGATTTTTTTTAAACATTGAGTGGAAAGACAGTAAGAAAGGGAGGGGGTTCTGATTGTCTAACAGGATGTTAAAGGGGTGATTTTAGGCTTATAAAAGAAGAGGACTTCCATTAGAAAAGGGGGACTGGATTGATTTTGAAAAATTTTTGAAAAAAGGAAAAGGCAGGCAGATTTTTAGACTAAACTCAGACTTTTGGAGATTTGATTGTTGGATATATACAGACACCTACGAGAGAGGAAAATATACAGAAAATCAGCAACTGTTTCTTCCTTGTTTGTGTGATTCTCAGTTTGTTCAACCTGTTCAATCAACTCTGTTTTCTTTCAAGTATCAGCTGAGTTCATTGGTTGATTCACATTGTTTGTTTCTCCTGGATTTGGTCTGTCTTGGAGCTTTGTTTCTACTGCATTGTTTGCTGCTGTCTTTCTGCCATTTTTCCATCGGCTCTAACTGTATCTTGCACTGGGAGTTGTTCTATTTGTTACCTGCTGTTACTGTTGCTGTTTCTATTGCCATTGTCATTCTACTGACTTCCTTTCTTCTTCGATTGTAAGTATTCCCAGGTACACACTCCTGAAACTTTGTTGGATGAAAGTTTGAAGTTTGAAGCTGAAATAAAGAAATGAACATCTGTTTACTTTACAATCCTTGTGTTCAAAAATAGTTTGAATGGTAGCTTGGTCTGTATAAATTAGTTCCAACCACGATTGCTCTGTATGAATTATGCACATCTTGATTGACATATCAGATAATATTGTTTGTTAGATCAGACGTATTTTCAATGTGTATAACCATTAGGTTTCGATTTAGCTATAACAGTATAATATAGAATCGTGGCAAGTATCTGTATGTATTTTGTCTAGACTTTTGAACTGTCAAATCTGTTATATTTGGTTCCATTTAATTTCAAGATAAATGTACCCCAAGCTAATTCTCATGTGGTGTTACTTTAACAGGATGGCCATGTATGCCAACCCTCTTGTTAGATTACTTGTTCCTATATAGGTTCGATATGGGTTTCAATATAGATTCACTGTTTCGAAATAATGCGACTACTTTTTGAGTTCAATTAATAGTAGTTTTCCTAATAAACAACTGATTTCATTTATCAAGCCCAAATGAGCTAGTTTTAAAATTCAAACTGGAAGGTCGTTTAATGTAAATTTAGTGTACGTTATTAGTTTGCTTGCAATCCCCCTTAGCAAATTAACAAAGCTCATTCACTCCTTGAAGACAAGGCATGAGGTAATTCTCATCTCATAAACAACCAATTAGGTAATCAAACAAAATTCGGATTCGTCAAACATAGTAGATATTTAGTATGTAGTTGCTTAAACAAGTAAGTTTGGTCTTTCTCTTTTATTTTTCGAGACAAATGTAATAGAAATGTAGTCGCTTTAGGACATCCTTTTCTAAAAAATGAGACGAGCCTCGCCAAATAAAAATGCAAATTGCGGGGCCCTCAATAATTGATCATAATAAATACTTAGAATTTGGGATGGACTGTTTAGTGAATTCCACTGCCTTCCCCAAAGATAATAACGCGTTAGACTCTTTAGACGCGACTTAATTAAATTACATTCTTAAATTCGGGTGCGCATTTATGTGACCCAAATTCAAATCTCAACGGAGTCGAAATATGTTAACAACTACGGGTGCATTGATTGTGACGTGGTTCGAGATGCATTTTCACGACGTTGCAATTCTATAAAAATAAATGATAATAATAAAAGCGGTTTAAACTTAATAAAAGCACATAAGTCACAACATGTATTTAAATCAGATATTTAGCCATTATAACAATTTAAGCGACCGTGCTAGAACCACGGGATTCGAGGGTGCCTAACACCTTCCCTCGGGTCAACAGAATTCCTTACTTAGAATTTCTGGTTCGCAGACTTCATTTGGAAAAGTCGAAAATTTCCTCGATTTGGGATTCAAGATAAACCGGTGACTTGGGACACCAAAAACCAAACCTTTCCCAAGTGGCGACTCTGAATTAAATAAATAATCTCATTTCTAATATTGTCACTTAAATTGGAAAAACTCCCCTCGCGCATTTTAACCCTTCGGGACGGACGCGCAAAAGGAGGTGTGACACTTATTATTAAAATTTGAGGATGTCAAACTTTTCGTCGTTGTACAGGCTCTCCCTATAGATAATGAGATTATAAAGTTATATGAGTATACCTATTAAGCTTAAAAGATAGGAAAGTATTTTTTTTAAAGTTAGACTTTTATATTATTTTTTTTGGTTATTTTTTAGTGTAGTTATCATAAGTTACGTGTGATTCGACCAAACGTGAAATGGGACAAAACCTATGATGCAAATAATGGTCTCTTTTGAGCTTTTCCTGTGATTTTGTTATGCTAACTTACTATTATTTTTGTTCAGAATATTTTTCCTAAGCCAACCTTACTACTATGTAGTTATGTATTTTTTTTAGTATAATTTAAGTGGAAATGTCATACATTTAAGACGTCGAAATGTCATATGCTAAAGGAAAATGGTTCACAGCCTTTGTAATGGCTGTTATTTGGAATACTAATGGATATGGTAAGTATTAGTGACGTTATTCTCCTATGCTGTAAGTGTCTGATGCAAATTTATTTTAACAATTGTTATAGACTATAACAACAACATACTCAGTATAATCTCACAAGTGAGGTATGGGGAAGGTAATGTGTACGTAGACCTTACCCCTACCTGGGTAATGTGCACGCAGACCTATAACAAAGGTAAAAAAATTAAATTAACTTATATTTCAACCATCCTTACTCATTGTGAGTTTGAAGTAATTGTACAGTCATGTGAAATAGCTAGGTGTATAGTTGTATGCATTGTTAGTTTTAGGGGAAATTCCAGCATATTGTGTCAAATATTATGAACGTTTTTTCTTTATTTCTTAAATTTAGTACATGTTTTTTAATTATTCATAATAAATTGTACTATATTTCACTAAGTTTGAAATGTTCATGCAATCTCATTTTAAAACTAATTTACTGTCGTAGATAAATTTTCTTACATCTATCATGTTTTTGTTAATGATGTCTTCATTAGGATAATAAAAAATATATTTATCTCGTACATGAGTTTTCATTTTTAATAGTTTATATATGTCTGGTTAATCAAAAAATAGCTTATGTACCTCTGAGTCATGTTTCATATGAGACTTGGATGACATTACTTCCTATGTATACATCTAAAGCTCTAGCTTATTATTTGTGTACATTTGAATGATGTTAGAAAATTATTTATCATGGTAACGCAATACTGTGTTTGTCAAATTGTTTTTGATAATAAGCCCCCCTTACAATTATGTAGTAATGTATTTTCATTAAATATAATTTAAGTCGAAATGTCATACATTTAAGTCGTCGAAATGTCATATGCTAGCAAAGCCTTTATAATGGTTGTTCTTTGAAATACTAATGGATATGGTAAGCATTATTGGTGTTCTCCTCCTGTGATACAAGTATCTTGATTAATAATTGCTATAGATTATAATAAAGGTGAAAATTTGAATTAACTTATACTTTAACCATCCTTCCTCATTGACAGTTTGAAGTAATTGTACAGTCATGTGAAATGGCTAGGTGTTGATATTCAACGATGGATATATAGTTGTATGTTTTTTAGTGTTAAATCGAAATTACAGTATGTAGTATCAAATATTATGGAAGTTATTTCTTTGGATCCTTAGTTTAGTTAATGTTTTTGAATTATTCGCAATTAACTGCTTGTACTATATTTCACTGAGTTCGATGCGTTTATGCAATCTCATTTTTAAAAATAATTTATTATCATAGATAAGTTCTCTTACATCACTTGTTTTTAAAATAAATTCTGCGTTCCGAGGCCTTAAAAACTTTTTTAGCATCACCTCGATTTGCGTGCGCAATCCAGGCGCGTAGCCGGAAAACTTATATGTGAAAATCTGTGAAAAATGATAAGTTTTGACTATAAAATAAATTAATTTGACTTCGGTCAACGTTTTGGGTAAACGGATCCGGACCCGTGATTTAATGGTCCTGGAGGGTCCGTAGAAAAATATGGGACTTAGGCGTATGCCCAGAATCGAATTCCAAGGTCCCAAGCCCGAGAAATAAATTTTTGAAGAAAATTATTTTTTGAAATTGTTTAAAGGATTTGGAAATGAATTTTGATTAGAACGTGTTGGTATCGGGCTCGTATTTTAGTTCCGGTGCCCGGTACGGGTCTTATACGTGATTTAAGATAATTTTATGAAGTTTGGTAAGAAACGGAATCCGTTTGACGTGATTCGGACCTTAAATGCAAAGTTTGATGTTTTAAGAAGTTTTGAAATATTTCATTGATTTGAGGTTTAATTCGTTGTTTAAGGGGTTAATTTGACGATTTGATCGCATGGATAAGTTCATATGATGTTTTTGAGTTAGTACGTATGTTTGGTTTGGAGCCCCGAGTGCTCGGGTGAGTTTCAGATGTGATTCGGAAGGGTTTTGGAACTCAAAAAGTTGCAGGATTTTCAGTTTCTGGTGTGCTAGTATTTTCTTCTTCGCGTTCTTGAGAGGACCCTCGTGAACGCGATGTGTTATTCATGCTAAAGGAAAATTCCTTCTATGTGAACGCGTAACCCAGGTCACGAACGTGAAGCTTTAGGAGGTCTTCCCTTTGCGAACGCGGGCCTGGTAACGCGAGGGCTCGAGGAGTTACTTCTTCGCGAACGCAAACGCCTGTCAGGCCTAAATCATCGCAAACGAGATGACCAAATTCGCACAGTTATTTTTAAGTTCAAAAACAAAATGTATTACGGGAATTCCACCATTTTTCATAAACTTCATCTTCTCCACACCTCTTGGGCGATTTTTGAAGAAGAACCTCACCATAGCTTCATAGGTATGTAATCCTAAGCTCGTTTTCTTCCATTTTTATCAACACCCACTAGATTTCTAGGCCTAAAACATGAGATTAAGGGTAGAAAATTTAGGGATTTGGGTAGAGTTAGAGCTTTTTGATTATTTGGGAATTTGACCTCGTTTTTGGGGTCGGATTTCAAAACAAATTATATATTTGGGCTCGTGGGTGAATGGGTGATCGAATTTTGGTCCAAACCTCGTATTTTGACCAAGCGGGCACGAGATCGATTTTTGACTTTTTGGGAAGAATAATGGGAAAGCTATAATTAAGCATTGGAATTGGATTGTTTAGCGTTATTGATGTTATTAATTTGATTATGTCTAGATACAATTGATTTGGAGCCGAATTCAAAAGGAAAGGCGGTGTTTGAGGCTTGAGTTGGTCGTGGAAGTTCGAGGTAAGTGTTTGGTCTAACCTTAGCTTGAGGGATTAGGAGTTGTATCTTATTTGCTATTTGCTTCTTGTTGAGTACGACGTATAGCTCGAGCCCCCAGCAGCAACTCCCACGAGGGGCAAAGGGCGAGGGCAAGGCTGGGGCAGAGCTTAGACCAGAGCATCAGCACCAGCGGCGGAGCCTCAGGTTGACTTTGATGATGAGGTTCCGGCCCAGACAGTTCCAGTGGGCCCAGCTCAGGTCCCAGAGGGGTTTATTGCTACCCAAGTACTTCAGGATACTCTGGTCCATCTAGTGGGCCTTATGGAGAGTGTCACCTAGAGAGGCTTGCTTCCTGTAGCACCAGCCATCTCTCAAACTGGAGGAGGAGCCCAAACTCCTGCTACTCGCACTCCAGAGCAGGTAGCTCCCTAGTTCCAGACTCCAGCGGTTCAGCCAGTTAGAGCAGTTTAGCCGGGTGTGGTAGCTCAGACCGGTGATGGAGCAACTATGTCTGCCGATACTTTGTGGAGGCTGAATAGGTTCACCAAGCTCTTCACCACTACTTTCAGCGGTGCATCTACTGAGGATTTCCAGGATTATCTAGACAACTGTTTTG
Source organism: Nicotiana sylvestris (assembly GCF_000393655.2). NCBI lineage: Eukaryota > Viridiplantae > Streptophyta > Magnoliopsida > Solanales > Solanaceae > Nicotiana > Nicotiana sylvestris. The sequence continues at coordinate 31,010,625 of NC_091068.1, forward strand.
AGGTCCTCAGGAACATGGGGATAGTTGAGACCAATGGGGTCGATTTTGCCACTTTTCGCTTGTCTGGATCCGCCAAGATTTGGTGGAGGGATTTCTGTTTGGCTAGACCAGCCGGATCGCCAGCCTTGACTTGGGAGCAGTTTACTCAGCTATTTCTGGAGAATTTTCTCTCCATCACTAAGAGAGAGGCCTATCGGAGGTAGTTTGAGCGTTTCCAGCAGGATTCCATGATGGTTACCCAATATGAGACCAGATTCATCGACTTGGCTCGTCATGCTCTTGTCATACTCCCCACTAAGAGAGAGAGGGTGAGGAGGTTTATTGATGGACTTATTCAGCCGATTCATCTTCAGATGGCTAGGGAGACATGGAGTAATATTACTTTCCAGGAGGAGGCCAATGTGGCCAGGAGAGTGGAGCTGGTTCTATCGCAGGAAGGTGGTCATGGGTCGGACAAGAGTCCCCGTCATTCAGGCAGATTCAGTGGTGCCTAGTCTAGAGGCAGGGATTCGTATGGTAGAGGCCATCCTCCTAGGCCCTTTCAGTCAGCACTTCAGGTTTCTCACGGTGCTTCAGGTGGCTGTGGTTCTCACATGCAGTACTTTGATCAACAGTCCTACATTGCACCACCAGCTCCTATCAGTGCACCACCGCTCCAGAGTTTTCGTGGTGGTCATTCAGGTCGCCAGGGTCAGTCTCTGTTTCCTCAGCCGCAGCCCTCAGGTGGTTGTTTTGAGTGTTGTGAGTATAGTCATATCAGGAGGGCTTGTCCGAGATTGGTGGGTGCTCAGTCGCAGCAATAGGGTTCCCGTGCTATGGTTCAGGCACCAGGTGTTACATAGCCCGCCCAACCAGCTAGATGTGGGGGTAGAGGGGCTAGATGTGGAGGTAGAGGCGCTAGAGGTGGAGCTCCTACCACTAAAGGTGGAGGCCAGCCATCTACAGGCCATCCCAGAGAGGTAGTCCAGGGTGGTGGGGCCCAGCCCCAATGTTATGCTCTTCTAGACAGGCCTGAGGCCGAGGCTTTCGATGTAGTTATCACAAGTACTATTCTGATTTATGGCAGAGATGCTTCCGTTTTATTTGATCCAGGGTCTACGTACTCCTATGTGTCATCTTATTTTGCACCATATCTGGTCATGCCTAGTGATTCCTTGAGTGCCCCTATATATGTGTCTACACCGTTGAGTGATTCTATTATGGTAGATCGAGTCCATCGCTCTTGTATAGTTGTGATTGGGGGTCTTGAGACTCGTGTAGATTTGTTGCTTCTAGACATGGTTGATTTCGATGTTATATTAGGGATGGACTGGTTATCACCTTACCACGCTATCTTGGACTGTCATGCCAAGACTGTGACCTTGGCCTTGCTGGGTTTACCTCGTTTAGAGTGGAGAGGGACTACTGGTCATTCTACCCGTAGTGTTATTTCTTATATGAAGGCTCGGCGTATGGTCGAGAAGGGGTGTTTGGCCTATTTGGTATATGTTCGTGATTCTAGTGCTGAGGTTCCTTCTATTGATTTTGTGCCCGTTGTTCCTGAGTTTCCTAAGGTTTTCCTTTCAGACCTGTCGGGTATGCCACCCGACAGGGATATTGACTTTTGCATTGATTTGGCTCCGGGCACTCAGCCCATTTCTATTACGCTGTATCGTATGGCCCCGCTTGAGTTGAAAGAGTTGAAGGAGCAGTTGCAAGACTTGCTTGAGAAGGGTTTCATTAGACCCAGTGTTTCGCCTTGGGGTGCGCCGGTGTTGTTTTTAAGAAAAAGGATCGGTCGATGAGAATGTGTATTGATTACTGGTAGTTGAACAAGGTGACAATCAAGAATAAGCATCCACTGCCGAGGATTGATGATTTGTTTAATCAGCTTCAGGGTGCCAAGGTTTTTTCGAAGATTGCTTTGAGATCTAGCTACCATCAGTTGAGGATTAGGGTATTCGTTGTCCCTAAGACAGCTTTTCGCACACGGTACGTGCATTATGAGTTCTTGGTGATGTCATTCGGGTTGACAAATTCCCCAGCAACTTTTACAGATTTGATGAACCGAGTGTTCAGGCCTTATTTGGATTCGTTCGTGATAGTCTTCATTGATGATATTTTGATATATTTCTTTAGTCAGGAGGAGCACGAGCAGCATCTCAGAGTGGTTCTTCAGACTTTGAGGGATAGTCAGTTATATGCTAAGTTCTCGAAGTGTGAGCTCTTGTTGAGTTTAGTTGCATTATTGGGTCATGTTGTATCGGTAGAGGTATTCAGGTTGATCCGAAGAAGATTGAGGCAGTCAAGAACTGGCCTAGACCAGCATCAGCTACAGAAATTTGGTGTTTCTTGGGATTGGCGGGCTACTATTGTCGGTTCGTGGAGGGGTTCTCATCTATCGCAGCCCCGATGACCAGGTTGACCCAGAAGGGTACCCAGTTCAGGTGGTCGGACGAGTGTGAGGCGAGCTTTCAGAGGATAGCTTTGACTATGACACCGATGTTGGTTTTGCCCACAGGTTCAGGGTCTTACACAATTTATTATGAAGTATCTTATATTGGACTTGGTGCAGTGTTGATGCAGGATGGCAAAGTTATTGCCTATGCTTCGTGGCAGTTGAAGATTCATGAGAAGAACTATCTGGTTCATCATTTGGAGTTGGCAGCCATTGTTCACACGTTGAAGATTTGGAGGCATTATCTGTATGGCATGGCATGTGAGGTGTTCACGGATCACAGGAGTCTTCAGTATTTGTTCAAGCAAAAGGAGTTGAATTTGAGGCAGAGAAGGTGGTTGGAGTTGTTGAAAGACTATGATATCACCATCTTATATCATCTAGGAAAGGCCAATATGGTAGCCAATGCTTTGAATAGGAAGTCAGCTAGTATGGGCAGTCTTGCTTACATTCCGGTCGGTGAGAGACCACTTGCTTTGGATGTTCAGGCTTTGGCCAATCAGTTCGTGAGGTTAGATGTTTTTGACCCCAGTCGTGTGTTAGCGTGCACAGTCGCTCATTTTTCATTATTGGAGCGTATCCGTGAGTGGAAGTATGATGATCCCCATTTGTGTGTCCTTAGACACACGGTGCATCACGGAGGTGCCAAGTAGGTTACCTTAGGTGATGATGGAGTTTTGAGATTGCAGGGCCGAGTTTGTGTGCCTAATGTGGATGGTCTTCGAGAGTTGATTTTAGAGGAGGCCCATAGCTCCCGGTACTCTATTCATCCAGGCTCCGCGAAGATGTATCAGGATTTTCGACAGCATTATTGGTGGCGGAGAATGAAGATGGATATCGTTGCATATGTGGCTCAGTGTTTGAATTGTCAGCAGGTTAAGTATGAGCATCAAAAGCCTGGTGGTTTATTCCAGAAGATTGAGATTCCTGAGTGGAAGTGGGAGCGGATCACTATAGACTTCGTTGTTGGACTCCCACAGACTCAGAGGAAGTTCGATGTAGTGTGGGTTGTTGTCGATGGGCTGACTAAGTTAGCGCATTTCATTCCTGTGGCAGTCTCCTATTCTTCTAAGAGGTTAGCTGAGATCTATATCCGGGAGATTGTTCGTCTTCATGGTGTGCCCGAGTCTATCATTTCAGACCGAGGTACACAGTTTACCTCACATTTCTGGAGAGCAGTTCAGCGAGAATTGGGCACATGGGTTGAGTTGAGCACAAAATTTCATCCTCAAAAAGACAGGCAGTCCGAGCGGACTATTCAAATTTTGGAGAATATGCTCCGAGCTTGTGTCATTGACTTTGGAGGCTTATGGGGTCAGTTTTTCCTTTTAGCAGAGTTTGCCTACAACAACATCTACCAGTCTAGTATTCAGATGGATCTTTATGAGGCTTTATATGGTAGGCGATGTCAGTCTCTGGTTAGATGGTTTGAGCCGGGAGAGGCTCGGTTGTTGGGTACGGATCTGGTTCAGGATGCCTTGGATAAGGTCAGGATCATTCAGGATAGGCTTCGTACAACGCAGTCCTGGCAAAAGAGTTATGCCGACCGCAAGGTTCGTGATTTAGAATTTATGGTTGGTGAGCGAGTTTTGCTTCAAGCTTCGCCTATGAAGGGCGTAATGAGATTTGGGAAGAAGGGCAAGCTTAGCCCTAGGTTCTTTGGCCCGTTTGAGATTCTTGATCGAGTGGGAGAGGTGGCTTATAGACTTGCATTGCCGCCGAGCTTATCAGCCGTGCATCCAGTGTTTCATGTGTCCATGCTTCGGAAGTATCACGACAATCCATCCCACACATTAGATTTTAGCACTGTCCCGTTGGACAAGGACTTGTCTTATGAGGAGGAGCCGGTAGCTATTCTAGACCGACAGGTTCGTTAGTTGAGATCGAAGAGTTTTTCTTCTGTTCGTGTTCAGTGGAGAGGTCAGCCTGCTAAGGCATCGACCTGGGAGTCCGATTCCGATATGTGGAGCCGTTATGCCTATCTTTTCTCCGACTCAAGTACTTTCTTCTTCTGTCCGTTCGAGGACGAATAGTTGTTTTAGAGGTGGAGAATGTGGGTCATCACTTATTTTTAAAATGAATTCTGCATTCCGAGGTCTTAAAAATCCCTTTTAGCATTACCTCAATTTGCGTGCGCAGTCCGGACGCGTAGCCGGAAAGCTTATATGTGAAAATCTGTGAAAAATGATAAGTTTTGACTATAAAATGAATTATTTTGCTTCGGTCAATGTTTTGAGTAAACGGACCCAGACCCGTGATTTGATGGTCCCAGAGGGTCCGTAGGAAAATATGGGACTTGGGCGTATGCCCGGAATCAAATTTTGAGGTCACATGCCCGAGAAATGAATTTTTGAAGAAAATTATTTTTTGAAATTGTTTAAAGGATTCAAAAATGAATTTTGATTAGAACGTGTTGGTATCGGGATCGTATTTTGGTTTCGACGCCTGATACGGGTCTTATATGTGATTTAAGATAATTTTGTGAAGTTTGGTACGAAACGGAATCCATTTGACGTGATTCGGACCTTAAATGCAAAATTTGATGTTTTAAGAAGTTTTGAAATATTTCATTGATTTTGAGGTTTAATTCGTTGTTTAAGGGGTTAATTTGACGATTTGATCGCACGGATAAGTTCATATGATGTTTTTGAATTAGTACATATGTTTGGTTTGGAGCCCCGAGGGCTCGGGTGAGTTTCAGATGTGATTCGGAAGGTTTTTGGCACTCAAAAAGTTGTAGGTTTTTCAGTTTCTGGTGTGCTGGTATTTTCTTCTTCGCGTTCGCGGGAGGACCCTCAAGAACGCGATATGTTATTCATGCTGAAGGAAAATTCCTTCTACGCGAAGGAGTAACCCAGGTCACGAACGCGAAGCTTTGGGGGGTCTTCCCTTTGCGAACGCGAGGGCTCGAGGAGTTACTTCTTTGCGAACGCGAGCCCATTATCACGAATGCGAAGGCCTGTCAGGCCTAACTCATCGCGAACGCGAAGACCAAATTCGTACAGTTATTTTTAAGTTCAAAAACAAAATGCATTATGAGAATTCCACCATTTTTTATAAACTTCATCTTCTCCACACCTCTTGGGCGATTTTTGAAGAGGAACCTCACCATAGCTTCATAGGTATGTAATCTTAAGCTCGTTTTCTTCCATTTTTATCAACATCCACTAGATATCTAGGCCTTTAACATGAGATTAAGGGTAGAAAATTTAGGAATTTGGGTAGAGTTAGGGCTTTTTGATTATTTGGGAATTTGACCTCGTTTTGGGGTCAAATTTCAAAATAAATTATATATTTGGGCTCGTGAGTGAATGGGTGATCGGATTTTGGTCCGAACCTCGTATTTTGACCAAGCAGGCCCAAGGTCGATTTTTGAATTTTTGGGAAGAATGATGGGAAAGCTATAATTAAGCATTGGAATTGGATTGTTTAGCATTATTGATGTTATTAATCCGATTATGTCTAGATACAATTGATTTGGAGCCGAATTCAAAAGGAAAGGCGGTGGTTGAGGCTTGAGTTGGCCATGGAAGTTCGAGGTAATGTTTGGTCTAACCTTAGCTTGAGGGATTAGGAGTTGTGTCCTATTTGCTATTTGCTTCTTGTTGAGTACGACATATAGGCATGGTGACGAGTATTTATACGTTGGTGTCAAGCATGACTGTGAGTCTTAACTTGCAATTTGTCGTGTTCTTAAATGATCCTACAGATGCTTTAATTGATGATTCTCGATATTGAGCAAGGATTAAGTTTTTTTTCGTGAAAATTAATTGTGATTGAGTATTGATGTTAGCTGAGATTAGTAGAAGTTGGGTTAAGATTGGTTATAGCTATTTCTCCCTTGCCGGGACGTATTTATTTTTACTGTCGAATCCCTTGCCGGGATAGTGTAGTTTATTGTTGATCCCTTCCCGGAATAGTGTAGTTTATTGTTGATCCCTTGCCGGGAATCTTGGTATGGTTGTTGTTAAAGGTATATAAATATATGTGGATCGAGTTGCACATCGTAACAATGTTATATTAGATCGGGTTGCATGCCGCAACAATGTTATATGTGGATCGGGTTGCACGCCGCAACAATGTTATATGTGGATCGGGTTGCACGCCACAACAATTTATATATGGATTGGATTTCACGCCGTAACAATGTTATACGTGGATCGGGTTGCACGCCACAACAATGTTATATGTGTATCGGGTTGCACGCCGTAACAATGTTATATGTGGATCGGGTTGTACGTCGCAACAATGTTGTATGCGGATCGGGTTGCACGCCGCAACAATGTTATATTGGATCGGATTGCACGCTGCAACAGTGATATAAATGGATCGAGTTGGACGCCAAAACAATATTAAATGATAGGGATCGAGTAGCGCGCCGCAACAATGTTATTATTGTTTTGCTGTTGTAGATCTTGGATTGTTCTCTCATGTTTCTCTTAAATTTCTGCTGGATTTGGCTTTTCCCCCATAGCGTGTGGCCCCTCCTATGTTAATTGTTTATTTCTGTTTATTTTCCGTTGTATATTATATAACTGCACAGGTTTATCTGGAGTCTGGTCCTAGACTCGTCACTACCTCGTTGGGGTTAGGCCAGGCACTTACCAACACATGGGGCCAGTTGTGCTGATGCTACACTTTGCACTATGTGCAGATCCCGGAGCAATTTTTGGACAGTAGCACTTGGGGAGCCTGCCTTCAGTCCAGCCAGAGATCCGGAGGTAGTCCTGTAGGCGTCCGCAGGCCTGATGTTCTCTTCTACTTTATTTTGTACTCTATTTTCATTAGACTTTGAGACATATTGTATTTCTTTCAGACAGTTGTATGTAGTACTCATAGACAGTCCGTGAATATTGTGACACCAGATTCCGGATAGAGGAGTATATTGACATCGTTGTACTGGCTTGGTTGTTTTTTTTAGCTGTTTAAGTCTTCCGCTTGTTCTATTTATCATTTATATTTATGTATTGATTACCTGTTAATTTAAATTGTTTAAAAGGATTAAAATAAAAGTGTTAGTAATTCCTACATTTCGCGGCTTGCCTAGCTTCTAAGAGTAGGCGCCATCACGACTCCCGAGGGTGGAAAATTCGGGTCGTGACAAGTTAGTATCAGAGCTCTAGGTTACATAGGTCTCACAATTCATGGACAAGCTTAGTAGAGTCTGAGGGATTGGTACATAGACGTCTGTATTTATCCCAAAGGCTACAGAGTTAGGAAAAACTTCACATTTATTCCTTCCTATCGTGCGGTTTGGTTTCTCAATGCTAATTGAATTTCTACTATGTTCTTTCACAAATGGCGAGAACACGCGCCTCATCCTCCGATCAGCAGACCGAGCCCCCAACAGCAGCTCCCACAAGGGGCAGAGGGCGAGGCTGAGCCAATGCGAAAGTTCGAGGCCGGGGCAGAGCTCATCCCAGAGCAGCAGCACCAGCGGCGGAGCCTCAAGTTGACTTTGATGATGAAGTTTCAGCCCACACAGTTCTAGTGGGCCCAACTCAGATTCCAGAGGGGTTTATTGCTACCCCGGTACTTCAGGATGCTCTGGTCCGTCTAGTGGGCCTTATGCAGAGTGTCAGCTGGGCAGGCTTGCTTCCTGTAGCACCAACCATCTCTCAGGATGGAGGAGGAGCCCAGACTCCTGCTACTCGCATTTTGGAGCAGGTAGCTCCCTAGTTCCAAACTTAAGCGGTTTATCCAGTTGGAGAAGTTCAACCGGGTGTGGTAGCTCAGACCGGTGATGGAGCAGCTATGTCTGCCGATACTTTGTGGAGGTTGGATAAGTTCACCAAGCTCTTCATCACTACTATTAGCGATGCATCTACTGAGGATCCCCAGGATTATCTAGATAGTTGTTATGAAGTTCTCAGGAACATGGGGATAGTTGAGACCAATAGGGTCGATTTTGCCACTTTTTGCTTGTCTAGATCCGCTAAGATTTGGTGGAGGGATTTCTGTTTGACTAGACCAGCCGGATCACCAGTTTTGACTTGGGAGCAGTTTACTCAGCTATTTCAGGAGAAGTTTCTCCCTATCACTCAGAGAGAGGCCTATCGGAGGCAGTTTGAGAGTCTCCAGTAGGGTTCCATGATAGTTACCCAGTATGAGACCAGATTCATCGACTTGGCTCGTCATGCTCTTGTCATACCCCCCACCGAGAGAGAGAGAGAGAGAGAGAGAGAGAGAGAGAGAGAGTGAAGAGGTTTATTGATGGACTTATTTAGCCAATTCATCTTCATATGGCTAGGGAAACAAGGAGTGAGATTACTTTCTAGGAGGCGGCCAATGTGGCCAGGAGAGTGGAGATGGTTCTGTCGCAGAGAGGTGGTCATGGGTCGGATAAGAGGCTCCGTCATTCAGGCAGTTTCAGTGGTGCCTCATTTGGAGGCAGGGATTCGTATGGTAGAGGCCATCCTCCTAGGCCCTTTCAGTCCACACTTCTGGTTTCTCACAGTGCTTCAGATGGTCGTGGTTCTCACATGCAATACTCTGATCAGCAGTCCTACAGTGCACCACCAGCTCCTATCAGTGCACCGCCGCTCCACAGTTTTCGGGGTGGTCATTCAGTTTGTTAGGGTCAGTCTCAGTTTCCTCAGCCGCAACACTCAGATGGATGTTTTGAGTGTGGTTGGATAGGTTCACCAAGCTCTTCACCACTACTTTCAGCAGTGCATCTACTGAGGATCCCCAGGATTATCTAGACAACTATTATGAGGTTCTCAGGAACATGGGGATAGCTGAAACCAATAGGGTCGATTTTGCCATTTTTCGCTTGTCTGAATCTGCCAAGATTTGGTGGAGAGATTTCTATTTGGCTAGACCAGCTGGATCGCCATCTTTGAGTTGAGAGCAGTTTACTCATCTATTTCTGGAGAAATTTCTCCCTATCACTCAGAGAGAGGCCTATCGGAGGCAGTTTGAGTGTCTCCAGCAGGGTTCCATGACGGTTACCCAGTATGAGACCGGATTCATTGACTTGGCTTGTCATGCTCTTGTCATACTCCCCACTGAGAGAGAGAGGGTAAGTAGGTTTATTGATGGACTTATTTAGCCGATTCGTCTTTAGATGGCTAGGGAGACAGGGAGTGAGATTACTTTCCAAGAGGCGGCCAATGTGGCTAGGAGAGTGGAGATGGTTCTGTCGTAGGGAGGTGGTCATGGGTCGGACAAGAGGCCCCTTCATTCAGGCAGATTCAGTGGTGCCTCGTCTGGAGGCAGGGATTCGTATGGTAGAGGCTATCCTCCTAAGCCCTTTCAGTCAACACTTCAGGTTTCTCATGGTGCTTCAGGTGGCCATGGTTCTCACATGCAGTACTCTGATCAGCAGTCCTACAGTGCACCACCAGCTCTTATCAGTGCACAACCGCTCCATAGTTTTTGGGGTGGTCATTCAGGTCGCCAGGGTCAGTTTCAGTTTCCTCAGCCGCAACACTCAGGTGGATGTTTTGAGTGTGGTAAGTATGGTCATATCAAGAGGGCTTGTCCGATATTGGTGGGTACTCAGTCGCAGCAGCAAGGTTTTCGTGCTATGGTTCAGGCACTAGGTGTTTCACAGCCCGCCCAGCCAACTAGAGGTGGGGGTAGAGGTGCTAGAGGTGGAGGTAGAGGTGCTAGAGGTGGAGCTCCGATCGCTAGAGGTGGAGGCCAGCCAGCTGCAGGCCATCCCAGAGAGGTAGTCCAGGGTGGTGAGGCCTAGCCCCAATGTTATGCTCTTCTATCCAGGCCTGAGGTTGAGGCTTCCGATGCAGTTATCACAGGTACAATTTTGGTTTGTGGTAGAGATGCTTCCGTTTTATTTGATCCAGGGTCTACATACTCTTATGTGTCATCTTATTTTGCACCGTATCTGGTCATGCCTAGTGATTCCTTGAGTGCCCCTGTATATGTGTCTACACCGGTGGGTGATTCGATTATGGTAGATTGAGTCCATCGCTCTAGTATAGTCGTGATTGGGGGTCTTGAGTCGTGTAGATTTGTTGCTTCTGGACATGGTTGATTTCGATGTTATATTAGGGATGGACTAGTTATCACCTTACCACGCTATCTTGGACTGTCATGCCAAGACTGTGACCTTGGCCTTGCCGAGTTTACCTCATTTAGAGTGGAGAGAGAGTCCTGGTCATTCTACTGTTAGTGTTATTTCTTATGTGAAGGCTCGACATATGGTCGAGAAGGGGTGTTTGGCCTATTTGGCATATGCTCGCGATTCTAGTGCTGAGGTTCCTTTTATTGATTCTGTGCCCATTGTTCGTGGGTTTCATGAGGTTTTCCCCTTCAGACCTGCTAGGTATGCCACCCGACAAGAAAATTGACTTTTGCATTGATTTGGCTTCGGGCACTTAGCCCATTTCTTTTCCGCCGTATCATATGGCTCTGCCTGAGTTAAAAAAGTTGAAGGAGCAGTTGCAAGACTTGCTTGAGAGGGGTTTCATTAGACCCAGTGTTTCGCCTTGGGGTGCACCGGTGTTGTTTGTTAAGAAGAAGGATGGGTCAATGAGAATGTGTATTGATTACCGGCAGTTGAACAAGGTGACAATCAAGAATAAGTATCCATTGCCGAGGATTGATGATTTGTTTGATCAGCTTAAGGGTTCCAAGGTATTTTCGAAGAGTGCTTTGAGATCTGGCTACCATCAGTTGAGGATTAGGGCATCCGATGACCCTAAGACAACTTTCCGCACCCGGTACGGGCATTATGAGTTCTTGGTGATATCATTCGGGTTGACAAATGCCCCAACAGCTTTTATGGATTTGATTAACCGAGTGTTCAGGCCTTATTTGGATTCGTTCGTGATTGTCTTCAATGATGATATATTCCCGCAGTCGGGAGGAGCACGAGCATCATCTCAAAGTGGTTCTTCAGACTCTGAGGGATAGTCAGTTATATGCTAAGTTCTTGAAGTGTGAGTTCTGGTTGAGTTTAGTTGCATTCCTAGGTCATGTTGTATCGTCAGAGGGTGTTCAGGTTGATCCGAAGAAGATTGAGGCATTCAAGAACTGGCCTAGATTAGCATCAGCTACAAAAATTCGGAATTTCTTACGATTGGCAGACTACTATCATCGGTTCGTGGAGGGGTTCTCATCTATCGATGCCCCGATGACCAGGTTGACCAGAAGGGTGCCCAGTTCAGGTGGTCAGACAAGTGTAAGGCGAGCTTTCAGAAGCTCAAGACAACTCTAACTATGACACCAGTGTTGGTTTTGCCCACAGGTTCAGCGTCTTACACAGTCTATCCGGTTCATGATTTGGAGTTGGCAGCCATTGTTCACGCATTGAAGATTTGGAGGCATTATCTGTATGGCGTGGTATGTGAGTTGTTCACGGATCACAAGAGTCTTTAGTATTTTTTCAAGCAAAAGAGTTGAATTTGAGGCAGAGGAGGTGGTTGGAGTTGTTGAAAGACTATGATATCACCATCTTATATCATCCGGGAAAGGCCAATGTGGTGGCCGATGCTTTGAGTAGGAAGTCAGCCAGTATGGGCAGTCTTGCTTATAATCTGGTCGGTGAGAGACCGCTTGCTTTGGATGTTCAGGCTTTGGCCAATCAGTTTGTGAGGTTGGATGTTTCTGAGTCGTGTGTTAGCATGCACAGTCGCTTGTTCTTTGTTATTGGAGCGTATCCATGAGCGGCAGTATGATGATCCCCATTTGTGTGTCCTTAGAGACACGGTACAGCACGGAAGTGCCAAGAAAGTTACCTTAGGTGATGATGGAGTTTTGAGATTGCAGGGCCGAGTTTGTGTGCCTAATGTGGATAGTCTTCGAGATTTGATTTTAGAGGAGGCCTATAGCTCCCGGTACTCTATTCATCCCGGCCCCGCGAAGATGTATCAGGATTTGCGGCAACATTATTGGTGGCGGAGAATGAAGAAGGATATTGTTGCATATGTGGCTCGATATTTGAATTGTCAGCAGGTTAAGTATGAGCATCAGAGGCCTTGTGGTTTGTTCCAGAAGATTGAGATTCCTGAGTGGAAGTGGGAGCATATCACTGTAGACTTCGTTGTTGGACTCCCACAGACTCAGAGGAAGTTCGATGCAGTGTGGGTTATTGTCGATAGGCTGACTAAGTCAGCGCATTTCATTCCTGTGGCAGTTTCCTATTCTTCCGAGAGGTTAGCTCTGATCTATATCCGGGAGATTGTTCGTCTTCATTGTGTGCCCAAGTCTATCATTTCGGACTGAGGTACGCAGTTTACCTCGCATTTCTGGAGAGCAGTTCAACGAGAGTTGGGCATACGGGTTGATTTGAGCATAACATTTCATCCTTAGACGGACGGGCAGTCCAAGCGGACTATTCAGATTTTGGAGGATATGCTCCAAGCTTGTGTCATTGACTTTGGAGGCTCGTGGGATCAGTTTTTGCCTTTAGTAGAGTTTGCCTACAACAACAGCTACCAGTCGAGTATTCAGATGGCTCCTTATGAGGCTTTATATAGTAGGCGATGTTGGTCTCCGGTTGGATGGTTTGAGCCGGGAGAGGCTCGGTTGTTGGGTACAGATCTGGTTCAGGATGCCTTGGACAAGGTCAGGATCATTTAGGATAGGCTTCGTACAGCGGAGCCAGACAAAAGAGTTATGCCGACCGCAAGGTTCGTGATTTAGCATTTATGGTCGGTGAGCGAGTTTTGCTTCGAGTGTCGCCTATGAAGGGCGTGGTGATATTTGGGAAGAAGGGCAAGCTTAGCCCTAGGTTCATTGGACCGTTTGAGATTCTTGATCAAGTGGGAGAGATGGCTTATAGACTTGTATTGCTGCCAAGCTTATCAGCCGTGCATCCAGTGTTTCATGTGTCCATGCTTCGGAAGTATCACGGCAATCCATCCCACGTGTTAGATTTCAGCACCGTCCAGTTGGACAAGGACTTGTCTTATGAGGAGGAGCCGGTATCTATTCTAGACCAGCAGGTTCGTCAGTTGAGATCGAAGAGTTTTCCTTCTGTTCGTGTTCAAAGGAGAGGTCAGCCTGCTGAGGCATCGACATGGGAGTCCGAGTCCGATATGCGGAGCCGTTATCCCCATCTTTTCCCCGACTCAGGTACTTCCTTCTTCTTTCCGTTCGAGGACGAACAGTTGTTTTAGAGGTGAAGAATGTGATGACCCAAAAGCTCAACAATTGTTTCTAAAATGAATTCTGTGTTTCGAGGCCTTAAAAACCTCTTTTAGCATCACCTCGATTTGCATGCGTAATCCGGGTGTGTAGCCGGAAAGCTTATATGTGAAAATCTATGAAAAATGATAAGTTTTGACTATAAAATGAATTAATTTGACTTCGGTCAACATTTTGGGTAAACAAACCCAGAACCGTGATTTGACGGTCCCGGAGGGTCTGTAGGAAAATATGGAACTTGGGCGTATGCACGGAATTGAATCCCGAGGTCTCAAGCCCGAGAAATGAATTTTTGAACAAAATTATTTTCTGAAATTGTTTAAAGGATTTGGAAATGAATTTTGATTAGAACGTGTTGGTATCGGGCCCGTCTTTTGGTTCCGGTGCCCGATACGAGTCTTATACGTGATTTAAGATAATTCTGTGAAGTTTGGTAACAAACGAAATCCGTTTGACGTGACTCAGACCTTAAATGCAAAATTTGATGTTTTAAGAAGTTTTGAAATATTTCATTAATTTTGAGGTTTACTTCGTTGTTTAAGGGGCTAATTTGACGATTTGATTGCATAGATAAGTTCATATGATGTTTTTGAGATAGTACGTATGTTTGGTTTGGAGCCCCGAGGGCTCGGGTGAGTTTTAGATGTGATTCGGAAGGTTTTTGGAATTCAAAAAGTTACAGGTTTTTCAGTTTCTGGTGTGCTGGTATTTTCTTCTTCGCGTTCGCGGGAGGACTCTCACGAACGCGATGTGTTATTCATGCTGAAGGAAAATTCCTTCTATGCGAACGTGTAACCCAGGTCACAAATGCGAAGCTTTGGGGGGTCTTCCCTTCGCGAGCGCGGGCCTGGTAACGCGAACGCGAGGGCTCGGGGAGTTACTTCTCCGTGAATGCGAGCCCATTATCGCGAACACGAAGTCCTGTCAGGCCTAACTCATCGCGAACACGATGAGCCTGTCGTGAACGCGAAGACCAAATTCGCACAGTTATTTTTAAGTTCAAAAATAGAATGCATTACGGGAATTCCACCATTTATCATAAACTTCATCTTCTCCACACCTCTTGGGCTATTTTTGAAGAGGAACCTCACCGTAGCTTCATAGGTATGTAATCCTAAGCTCGTTTTCTTTCATTTTTATCAACACCCACTAGATTTCTAGGCCTAAAACATGAGATTAAAGGTAGAAAATTTAAGGATTTGGGTAGAGTTAGGGCTTTTTGATTATTTGGGAATTTGATCTCGTTTTGGGGTCGGATTTCAAAATAAATTATATATTCGAGCTCGTGGGTGAATGGGTGATCGGGTTTTGGTCCGAACCTTGTATTTTGACCAAGCAGGCCAGGGTCAATTTGACTTTTTGGGAAGAATGATGTGAAAGCTATAATTAAGCATTGGAATTAGATTGTTTAGCGTTATTGATGTTATTAAGTCGATTATGTCTAGATACAATTGATTTAGAGCCGAATTCAAAAGGAAAGGGCGGTGTTTGAGGCTTGAGTTGGCCGTAGAAGTTCGAGGTAAGTGTTTGGTCTAACCTTAGCTTGAGGGATTAGGAGTTGTGTCCTATTTGCTATTTGCTTCTTGTTGAGTACGACATATAGGCATGGTGACGAGTATTTATACGTTGTTGTCAAGCATGACTGTGAGTCTTAACTTGCAATTTGTCGTGTTCTTAAATGATCCTACAGATGCTTTAATTGATGATTCTCGATATTGAGCAAGGATTAAGTTTGTTTTCGTGAAAATTAATTGTGATTGAGTATTGATGTTAGCTGAGATGAGTAGAAGTTGGGTTAAGATTGGTTATAGTTGTTTCTCCCTTGCCGGGACATATTTATTTTTACTGTCGAATCCCTTGCCGGGATAGTGTAGTTTATTGTTGATCCTTTGCCGGGACTCTTGGTATGGTTGTTGTTAAAGGTATATAAATATATGTGGATCGGATTGCACAGCGCAACAATGTTATATTGGATGGGGTTGCACGCCGCAACAATGTTATATGTGGATGTTGCACGCCGCAACAATGTTATATGTGGATCGGGTTGCATGCCGCAACAATGTTATATGTGGATCGGGTTGCACGCCGCAACAATGTTATATGTGGATCGGGTTGCACGCCGCAACAATGTTGTATGTGGATCGGGTTGCATGCCGCAACAATGTTATATTGGATCGGGTTGCACGCCGTAATAGTGATATAAATGGATCGGGTTGCACGCCGCAATAATGTTAAATGATAGGGATCAGGTTGCGTGCCGCAACAATGTTATTATTGTTTTGCTGTTGTAGATCTTGGATTGTTCTCTCATGTTTCTCTTAAAATTATGCTGGAGTTGGTTTTCCCCCATAGCATGTACCCCCTCCCATGTTAATTGTTTATTTCTGTTTATTTTCCCCTGTATATTATATAACTGCACAAGTTTATTTGGAGTCTGGTCCTAGCCTCGTCATTACCTCGCCGGGGTTACGCCATGCACTTACCAACACATGGGGTCGGTTGTGCTGATGCTACACTCTGCACTATGTGTAGATCCCGGAGCAGCTTTTGGACAGTAGCACTTGGGGAGCCTACCTTCAGTACAGCCAGAGATCCCGAGGTAGTCCTGCAGGCATCCCCAGGCCCGTTGTTCTCTTCTACTTTATTTTGTACTCTATTTTTATTAGACTTCGAGACAGAATGTATTTCTTTCATACATTTGTATATAGTACCCATAGACAGTCCGTGAATATTGTGATACCAGATTCCGGGTAGAAGAGTATATTGACATCGTAGTACTGGCTTGGTTGTTTTTTTTAAGTTGTTTAAGTCTTTCGCTTGTTCTGTTTATCGTTAATATTTAAGTATTGATTACCTATTAATTTAAATTGTTAAAATGTATTAAAATAAAAGAGTCAGTAATTCCTACATTTCGCAGCTTGCCTAGCTTCTATGAGTAGGCGCCATTACGACTTCCGAGGGTGGGAAATTCGGGTCGTCAATCATGTTTTTATTAATATTATCTTTATTAGTAATCATTTAGTGTCCCTTGATAATACATTCGTGACTATGTTCCAGATAGATAAGATTTCTTACATTGATCATGTTTTTTTTTATTATGTCATGATTAATGTTCCTTTAGGAGGATAATCCAAAATATTATTTTCTTTTTGATGAGTTTTCACTTGTAATATCTTGTATACGTCTACTTTATAAAATAATAGCTTGTGTACCTCTGAGTCATATTTCATACGTGATTTGGATGACATTATTTCCTATGTGTACATTTAAAGCTCTTGCATATAATTTGTGTACATTCTAATGATGTTAGAAATTTCTCTGTTTTGAAAAAATAGTGAAATTAGAGTTATTTGAATTTATACCGTTTTGAATTGTTCATTAAAATCATGCTTTGCACTACGAAGTTGATGGCGTCAAGATCTATATTAAATGCAAGAATGTTAAATAATAAATTTGGAATATGTTGTGGAGCTTAACAAAAGTAATGTATGAATAAGATAATAGAAATACCTTACTCAAAATCAATAATGAAAAACCTTTTTAATCAATAAAATAATATCTTCCAATACAAACTTTTTTTTGTCAATTCCTAATATCATTGATTTTTCTTAACTATATTTAACATACTTATATATAACACATTATTATTAACACGTTGTTACTAACACATTCAACAATAACTAAATATAAAATGCAAAGATGATTAAATATAGCTGGCATTTGTAAATTTTAGTTCTTTTGACAGTTAGTTGTATAGGTATGTCGTTTTAATTAGTCGCTTTTATACTGTCTTTAATAAGTTGTAAGTAGAGAGATAAACAATAATTCAAATCAGACATTCGATTATTCTATACTTACCTTTGAGGAGGATTATTGGTTCTAAATATCGCTCAGATTAGTTTAATTAGATTATATAGATTAGTCTGTATGAATTATATTTTATTGTTCTTAATTTCCTTTAATTAGTTGAGTTGTTTGGCATGATAAAAAAATTTCAAGATTCGATGATGATTTAGTAATAGATGCATGTGAGTTCCTTTCTCTCGACGAGAGAAGAGCAAAGACGTTTCTCAAATTCGATAAGAACATAGTTGGTGCACCTTGATTAAGCTTCATTTGGTAAAATTAGATTTGAACCAAATGTAATGTCCATTATGAATTTACTTGAGATAAAAATCTATGAATTTTCATGTGGACTAATCCTTTTAAAGTCAAATACTGGTGTAGCATTACTCAAGTATGTTGTAACAACTCTTGGGGATTGGTGGTCTCGAGCAAATAAATATAGACAGACAATCCAACGAAATTCGTCTTTTTATTTTGGTTTAATTCTTTTTAATTTGATCAATAAATTTAGTATGCAATATATATATATTTTCAATATCTCTCTACATTTTTTTTTTGGTTTAACTGATCCGCGCATCGCGCGGGTAACTATACTTGTTGTGGCTAATGGTAGTGGCGAATAAAATGGCTATGTGGTAGGAGTGGAGAGCGTGATGGTGAAAGATCATCTCTGCATGACGAAGGAGAAGGAGAGGGAAAAATTAGGAAGAAGATCTACACGAGTGTACATAGGTCGAGTTGGTTCGAATTTTTCAATTATCAAGCCAAACTAATAGTGTCGAGTTTTTAAATTTATAAACCAAACCAAACCAACAAAGTCGGGTTTTTAAATCTCGATTTTTCTCGTATTTTTGGATTTTTTCCCCGTAAAGACTTCATAGCACAAAATATGTAACTTGTGTTCCAAATATTTCTTTAGTCCTAGTAAGATACAACTATATAATTAATTTTCTGAAAAAATAATACAATAATATGAGATAATTCATATAATTATATTAAAATATTTAATAACAACGATAATAAAATTGTATAAAACAAATATTGTTAATAAGTCATAATAAAAATTAACATAATCTAAAAATACTATATAAGTCATGCTAAAATAAGTATAGCTAATCAGTACTTAATTACATAACTAAGCACTAAAGAAAAAGATAAACTAAGTTATGCATTTGCATTATAAACCAATATAAAACTAAAAAGTAGATATCCAACACTATTATCATTCCTAGTGTTGAATTGAATTTTATTTGTTAGCGTTAATATTGATTTGAAATTTCAGTTACTATATTTATGGGCTATAAAAATTATTTACCATTCAAGAATATTATGTCCAAACTTGAAATAATACGTTAAAAAATAAGATTGTGAAAATGTTTAAGAAATATTTATATATTATATTACAATAAATATTTATATGTATAAATATTTTTAAAAATTGTATAAATGTATTATCGGGTTGGTTTGGTTTCAGTTTGATTTTTTTTAGTTAAAACCAAACCAAACTAATTATGGTGGGGGAATTTTTTAATACCAAACAACAATCGGATTTTTTTCCTGATTTAACTCGAATTATTTATTTGATGCGGTTTATCGATTTTCTTTGTACACCTCTAAAGAACAATCTAAAATGAAATGGAAGCGGTCATGTGCTGGTAGGTTTAATTTTGCTATTTTTTTTTAAAAAAAGGTACAAAATATATAACTAGTACCACTAAATTTTTACCAAAATGTATAGGTTCACTGGCACATTGTACTGTCAAGGGAAGGATTCAATAGTCAAGATTTACAAGTTAGTGTGTTTTCTATGAGAAGTTATTTCTAAATGTATGTTATAAAAATTTCTATTGAAAATAATAATATTATTAGTAAACGAGAGAGTATTCTGATAATTCTTGGGTCGATAGATAATGACTAATAATAATGTTTGTGGGTGTTAGATGGAGGAAGTAATACATATTTATAGGTGTTAGATGGAGGAAGTAATACATATTTATAGGTTAAATACATAAGACTCTTAAACGTGTTCCTTTTTTCCATGGAGACACTTAAACTAGGCTTTGTTCCCGTTGAACCCCTAAACACAAGTCTAAATATTCATATCAGATACGTTTGGCGCAATCTCAGAAACAACTTAGGAGCGTTTTGTCAAACTCCTCCTACGTGGCAAAATAGACGAATCAGTATGTGACACGTGAAAAAAGAAATTCCCCCAAAATCTCCCATCCTTCCCCTCCCCATTTTCTCTTCTTCTTACCCCTCCTTCCTCTTCTTTTCTTCTTGTAGAGATGACCCCAAATTACGGTGATAAGATATTGGATAATGGAAGTTTTGCAGAGATTTCTTTGACATATTCTTTCTTGTTCTCATAACTTCTCTCTGCTATCCCTTTCTTCTATTTTTCTTTGTCTTCCATTTCTATACCGAAAGTTACTTTCTAAGTTTTGATTTTGATCGGATGACAAAAATAGAGCAAAAAGAAAGAAAATTTATTTATATCAGTTCTTCAAGAATTATGTGAATTAGATACGGTATTTATCCACAAACTTTCATCTTTATTGAGTTCCCAACTCTAAGAATAAGAATGTTGTCAGCCCAACGCCGCCATTAGGCAAGCCAATAGTGAACTAATCACGTGATTTCTCTTTTTAATAAATTTTCAAGTAATTAAACTCTTTCTTAATTAAAAAATTTAAGAGCAGGTTTAAATAAATAAAACCAAAGCATCTGGGTGAAATTATAATCATAGTAATAATCCAAAATTACAAGTTTGCTAATATGTGCCAAGACCTGGTGTCACAAGTGTATGAACACTAATAGATTATACAAAACTCTAACTACTGTCTGAGATGAAAATAGACAGAAATAAACGCAAAGGAGAGACTCTAGGTGCTGCGGAACGACTTAGGAAGCAGCTCACCATTAGGCCTCCGGGTAACGGGGATACGCGTCAGTGTGATTGCCAGATGCACCTGCCTCAGATCCTGCACGGTCAGTGCAGAAGTGTAGCGTGAGTACATAACCAACATGTACCCAGTAAGTATTTAATCTAACTTCGAAGAAGCAGTGACGAGGGGTCGGCTTCTGACACTTACTATGGGCTAACAATATGAATACATAAATTCTGAATAAATATGGGTTATGTAAATAATAATAATAATAACTCATTAGCAAGCAGGAACAAATAATTCTTTCACAAATTAATAAATTCCAAGTAAATTCCTGTCATTAATAATTGTAACCTCACAAGCCACAAAATAATATCAAGTATGTTTAGGCTTCGAGTATTATTAAGGACGATTTATGTCGAGGTCGTACGACCCGATCCAGAATAACGTGT
Source organism: Nicotiana sylvestris (assembly GCF_000393655.2). Lineage (NCBI taxonomy): Eukaryota > Viridiplantae > Streptophyta > Magnoliopsida > Solanales > Solanaceae > Nicotiana > Nicotiana sylvestris. The sequence continues at coordinate 31,031,363 of NC_091068.1, forward strand.
ATACCGGCGAGGGTCGTGCGACATGATCCATAGATGCATCTATTCTATTGCCGAGGCGTTTGGTCCGCTCTACAAGAAATGAGGATACTTTATAAGCATTTGACTTAGACGTTATTACAAGGCTAATACACAATGTAATACAATTCCATTAACGGCCAAGTAATTCGCTCTAAATTCAAGCAAGTGAAATTCGGTCTTTTACAATTCCTCTAACAAGTTCTAATATAATTTAGGCACTTAAATTAACAAGTAGGGTACAAATATTACAAGTAATTCATAATTTGGGTCCTCAACTACCCGGACATAATCATAAATAGTAGCTACGCACGGATTCTCGTCACCTTGTGTGTACGTAGCCTCCAAAATTAGAAGCAAATATCAATTTAAATCACTTATAGGGTAAATTCCCTCTTACAAGGTTAGACAAGAGACTTACCTCCTCTCAAAGCTCACTTTCCGGCCTGAAATTCACTCTAAAGCCTCAACTCGGTGTCGAACAATCCGAAACTAGTCAAGTGTTGTATAAATTAGTCAATACATGTTCCAAAGTTTATATTCTAACTATTAGAGTAATTATCCAATCCCAATTGAAAGGTTCTTAAAATTCATCCCCAAACCCACTTGCCTAGATTCCGAAAATTTTCAAAGGAAGTCGTTACCATAACCTCACGAACTCAAATATATAAGTTTTGCTTAATTCAATAACCATTTTCATGGTTAAATCTCATTTTTATCAAAACCTAGGTTGTTCATCTAAACCCATAATTTTTCACAAATTTATATATTAAAATCAACCCATAATATATGTTTTAAACTCATATTGTATAGAAATTATTTATCTCAAAGTGCTAGGTGAAAACCCCCTTCCAAGAGCTCCAAAATCGCCCAAGAGATGAATGAAATGAGCCAAAATAGCCTAAGTCTCGCATTAAATGGACCATTCTACCTTCAGCGATTTTCGCTTCTGCGGAAGGGGGACCCTTATGTGGCTCTGCATCTATGGAAAATCATCGCAGATACGGCCCTTGCCTAGTTGTCCTATCCGCATATGCGGACCACTGGCCCGCTTCTGCGGGTCCGCTGCTGAGACACATGTGCCGCACCTGCGACTTTGGTTGCTTCTGCGATTTCGCATGCAGGTGCGCACACTTACCACATCTGTGGTTCCTGGCCTGCTCCTGCTGGGCCAATTCTGCGGCTGCTGGCTCGCTTCTGCAAGCTCGCATCTGCGGCTGGCCCTCCGCAGGTGCGATTACACCAGAAGCTGGGTGCTTCAGCCAATCACCCAAGGCTAAGTGACCTTCGCGCATTGTCCGAAAGGAATTCGGGGCCCTCGAGGCCTAGTCCAAACAAACCAACAAGTTTGAAATCGTAAAATAGACTCGTTCACACCCTCAGAATGCGGAAAATAACATTAAAACTAAGAATTGCAACCCAAAACCAATAGGATCAACTTATGAACTTCCAAATCTTCCCACTTACTCCTAATGTGCCGATTTGTACTTAAACTACTCGGAATGACACTAAATTTTGCGTGCAAGTCTTAAATCACTCGGAACTATTCCTAGGCATGGAATCCCAAACGGACCTCAATAACACCAAAACCTACTCCAAACTAAATTTAAAGAACTTTAAAACCTTCAAGGTACCAACTATCAATACTAAGCGCCGAAATACTCCCGGGTCATCCAAAACCCGATCCGAACATATGCCCAAGTCCAAAATCATCATACGAACCTATTGAGACCATCAAATCCCAGTTTCGTGGTTTACTCAAAATGTTGACTCAAGTCAAACTTAGCCCTTTTTGCCAACCTTAAGGAACCAAGTGTTCCGATTTCAACCCGAACCCTTCTAAACCCCGAACTAACCACCCCCGCAAGTCATAAAGCAGTAAAAGCACATACGAGGAGTCATATTTAGGGAAAAGAAGATCAATAAAGCAAAAAGACTGGTTGGGTCATTACATTCTCCACCTCTTAAACAAACGTTCATCCTAGAACGGGTCTAGAATCATACCCGGAGTGCCAAATAAGTTTGGATATCTGCTTCGCATGTCCTCCTCAGTCTCCTAAGTCGCCTCCTCGACTGGTTGACCCCTAAACTGAACCTTTACTGCAGAAATCTTCTTGGACCTCAACTAGAGAACCTGCCTATCAACAATGGCAATTGCTTCCTCCTTATAACCCAGGCTCTCATCGAGTTGAACCGTGCTGAAGTCTAACACATGCGTCTTGTCAGTATGATACCTCCGGAGCATAGATACGTGAAAAATTGGATGAACTCCCGATAGACTGGGAGGCAAAGAAAGCTCATAAGAAACCTCCTCAACTCGTCTCAAAACCTCAAATGGACCTATAAACCTGGGCTCAACTTGCCCGTCTTCTCGAACCTCATGATCCCCTTCATGGGTGAGACTTTCAAGAGAACCTTCTCACCCACCATAAATGATAAATCATGCGCCTTCTGATCCACGTAACTCTTCTGTCTGGATTGTGCTGTGTGAAGTCGCTCCTGAATCAACTTTACTTTTTCCAAGGCATCCTTCATCAAATCAGTACCATATAACTTAGCCTCGCTGGGCTCAAACCACCCGGTGAGAGAACGACATTGCCGACCTTATAAGTCCTAAAATTGAGCCATCTCGATGTTGGACAGATAAGTTGTAAGCAAACTCGACCAAAGGCAAGAATCGATCAAACTGCCCTCTGAAGTTAATCACACATGCTCTGAGCATATCTTCCAAAATCTGAATTGTCTGCTCCAACTGACCGTCGATTTGCGGACAAAAGGATGTGTTGAGCTCTACACAAGTTCCCAACTCACTCTGTGCAACTCTCCAAAAATACGAATTAAACTGAGGGCTTTTATCTGATATGATGGAAATAGGTACACCATGCAACCAAACAATCTCTTGAATATAAATCTGCGCCAATCTCTCTGAAGAATATGTGGTCACAATCGGAATGAAGCGTGCCAACTTGGTCAGCCTGCTGACAATGACCCAAACTACATCAAACTTCTACAAGGTCCGCAGCAACCCAACTACGAAGTCCATAGTAATGCGCTCCCATTTCCACTCAGGTATGGTCATCTGCTGGAGTAGTCCCCTTGGCCTCTGGTACTCATACTTAACCTACTGCAATTCAGACACCTCGCAACATACTCAACTATGTCCTTCTTCATTTGCTGCACCTATAATGCTGCCTTAGGTTACGATACATCTTCGTATCACCTGGATGAATAGAATACCAAGAACTGTGTGCCTCCTCTAGGATCTTCCCCCTCAAGCCATCAACATTAGGATCACATAGGCGACCCTAGAGTCGTAGAAAACCATCCTCACCGATAGCAACCTCCTTGGCACCACCCTGTAGTACCGTCTCTCTGAGAACCAACACATGCGGATCATTAAACTGGCGAGCCTTGATCTACTTGAATAGTGAAGACTGAGCGACGACGCATGCAAGAACTCGGCTAGGCTCTGAAATATCCAACCTCACAAGTTTGTTGGCCAAGGACTGAATGTCCAAAGCTAGTGGCCTCTTCTCTACTGAATTTAATACCAAACTACCCATACTCTCTGCCTTTCTGCTCAAGTCATCCGCAACTACATTTGCCTTGCCCGGATGATAAAGGATGGTAATATCATAATCTTTCAGTAACTCAAGCCACCTACGCTTCCTCAAATTTAGATCCCTCTACTTGAACAAATGCTGCAAGCTATGATGATTGGTGTAAACCTCACAGGACATCCTATAAAGATAATGCCTCTAGATCTTAGGAGCATGAACAATCATGGCGAACGCCAAATCATGTACATGGTAATTCTTCTCATGGAGCTTTAGCTAACATGAAGCATATGCAATAACTCACCCCTCTTGCATCAATACACAACCCAAACCAACGCGTGAAGCATCGTAATACATAGTATACATCCTTAAACCGGAAGGTAACACCAACACCGGTGCTGAAGTCAATGCGGTCTTGAGCTTCTGAAAGCTCACCTCACAATCATCGAACCATCGGAACGGAGCACCCTTATGGGTCAATCTAGTTAAAGGTGCTGTAATAGTTGAGAAACTTTCTAAAAACCGGCAATAATAACCTGTTAACCCCAAGAAGCGCCTGATCTCAGTCGCTGTAGTAGGACGAGAGCAACTCTGAACTGCCTCGATCTTCTTGGAATCCACCTTAATACCCTCGCCTGATACAATATGCCCCAAGAATGCTACAGAATCTAGCCAAAACTCACACTTGGAGAACATAGCATATAGCTTCTGTTCCCCCAAGGTCTGAAGCACCACTCTTAAATGCTGCTCGTGCTCCTCCATGCTACGCGAGTAGATTAATATGTTATTCATGAAGACAATAACAAACAACTCAATATACAATCTGAACACTTGGTTCATCAAATCTATAAATACCGGCATGACGTTAGTCAAACCGAAGAACATCACTAGAAACTCATAATGGCCATATCTAGTCCGAAAAACAGTCTTCGGAACATTCGAATCCTAAATCTTCAACGGATGGTACCCCAATCTCAAGTCGATCTTAGAGAACACCCTGGCACCCTGCAACTGGTCAAACAAATCATCAATACACGGCAACAGGTACTTGTTATTAACGGTAACTTTGTTCAACTGGCAGTAATCAATGCACATCAGCATAGTCCTATCTTTCTTTTTCACAAATAACATTGGCGCACCCTAAGGCGATACACTCGATCTAACGAACCCCTTTGCTAACAACTCCTCAAGCTATTCCTTCAACTTCTTCAACTCTTTCAGAGCCATGCGGTACGGTGGGATAGAGATAAGATGGGTAACTGGAGCCAAATCAATACAGAAATCGATATCATGATTTGGTGGCATGCCTAGAAGATCAGAAGGAAAAACATTGGAGAACTCCTGAACTATAGGCACTGAATTAATCGCCAGAGTCTCTATAGTCATATCCCAAATATAAGCTAGATAAGCCAAATAACCCTTCTCGACCATGTGTTGAGCCTTCATAAAAGAAATAATCTGACTAGGTGCACTGACAGACGAACCTTTCCACTCCAATGTAGGCAACTATGGCATCGCCAAGGTAACCGTCTGTGCATGGTAATCAAGGATAACGTGATATGGAGACAACCAATCAATGCTATGATGATATCAAGGCCGGTCATATTGAGCAATAAAAGATCTTCCCTACTCTTATAACCACAGAAAGTAACAATACAGGACCGATAGATCCGATCCACAACAACTGAATCACCCATAGGAGTGGACACATAAATAGGAGTACCCAAGGACTCAAGAGGAATACCCAGGAAATGAGCAAACAAAGATGAAACATATGAATATTTAGACCTTGGATCAAATAGCACTGAAGCATCCCTACCGCAGATAGAAATAATACTTGTGATCACGGTATTTGAGGCCACTGTATCTGGTCTGGCCGAAAAAAGCATATAACCTAGCTAGAGTGCCACCTGACTGACCTCCACCTCTAGGACGACCCCTACCCACCTGCCCTCCGCCTCCGGGCGATCGAACGACTGGTGGGGTAGCTGGTGCTGTAATCATAGGCTGTTTACCCTGCTGCACTGCCTTGCCTCGAAGCTTGGGGCAAAACCTCCTCACATGACTAAGATCCCTCACACTCGAAACAACCTTTTGGTACGGTGGACTGCTGACTTGAAGTCTGATCCTGATGGCCTGAATACCCACTAGAAGAACCCTGAATAACTGGTGGGTGGTAGGAACTCTCTAGCATGGCGCTGAAATAAAGTCACACTAGAGCACCCCGAGGAGGCGGTGATGCTGGATATGTGGGCCTACTGGACTGATCCCTTACGAACTGACCTCTACCCCAGCCAGGGCACCTCTGAACTCTCCAGAATATCGAAACTACTTATCCCTCATAGCCTGCTCTCGACTATGCTGACGTACGCCCTCAAAAGATACGGGTGAGCAGGTCTCAAGTCATGGGAGGAGAATCCGCTGGTTTGCCGAGGAGATATGACTTCCACCACCTACAGGCCTTGCCCTCCAATTGGAAAGTAGTAAAATTCACCTCGTGGGACTCCAATATCCTCGTGTTGTGTATTCTGTCTCTGCACCAATCAATGAATTCCTGGGGGTCCTCATGCCGCTTACCTCCAAAGACAAAAAGATGAAGTCTGGTCCATCTATCCAATAGCTTCTACGGCTCACCGGCCGCAACTGGTCTGGGCTTAGGTATAGCTGCTGCAATTGGCTGGGCTCCACCCAGGGGTATTGCGTCGGGTCTGATACACGACAACTACATGTCCTATGGCCTGAGCGGTAAAGGTCTATGCTCCCCCTCCCGCCTAAGATGTGGCTGGGTCTCCTGGAAATAAACCGGCCTGAGTCATAGAATCCATGAACCGCAACATACGACCCATGACCTCCTGGAAACCTAGCGCAGACATGAAATTTGTTGGGGCTGGCCCTGCTGTAGGCACCTCGCCTTGCTCCTCTACTAGATCCACTGGTGGCATAGCTAGAGAAACTTTGGGACATCCTCGTCCCCTACCACGGGCTGGAGCCCTCCCTCGGCCTCTGTCTCGGCCCCTAGCAACGGGAGGAGCAGCTCCTCCATGGTCTAGAACATCCACTGCATGTGTTCTCACCATCCGTGAGAGAATAAGAGGAGGATATTTAGTACCACATCAATTGTACGATAGGAGATGAAGAAAGAGTAGTTTCCTAAAACCCTATAGCCTCTTGAAGACAAATACAGACATCTCTGCATTGATCCACAAGACTCTATTACGCATGCTCATAACTTGTGAGACCTATGTTAACCTATTGCTCTGATACCATGTTGTCACAACCCAAAATTTTCTTATAGGCCGTGATGGTGCCCAGCGCCACTGCTAGGCAAGCCAACAGTGAATTAACCACGTGATTTCTCTTTTTAATAAATTTCCAAGTAATTAAATTTTTCGTTAATTAAAAGATTTAATTAAGAAACAGCAGGTTTAATTAAATAAAACCAAACCATCTAGGTTAAATCATAACCATGCAATAATCCAAAACCACAAGTCTGCTAATGTGTGCCAAAACCTGGTGTCACAAGTGTATGAGCACTAATAGATTATACAAAACTCTAACTATTGTATGAGATGAAAGTAGACAGAAATGAATGCAAAGCAGAGACTCTAGGTGATGCGGAACGGCTCAGGAAGCAGCTCACCACTAGGCCTCTGGGTAACGGGGATGCGCGCTGGTGTTATCGCTAGATGCAACTGCCTCAGATCCTGCACGACCAGTGCAAAAGTGTAGTGTGAGTACATAAATAACATGTACCAAGTAAGTATCTAGTCTAACCTCGAAGAAGTAGTGACAAGGGGTCGACTTCGACACTTACTATGGGCTAACAATATGAATACAGAAATTCTAAATAAACATGCGTTATGTAAATAAAAATAATAATAATAACTCATTAACAAGCAGGAACAAATAATTATTTCACAAATTAATAAAATCCAAGTAAATTCCTATAGTTAATAATTGTAACCTTACAAGACACAAAATAATAACAAGTATTTTTAGGCTCCGAGTATTATTACGCCCGATTTATGCCGTGGTCGTACGACCTGATCTAGAATAACGTGTACACTGTCGAGGGATGTACAACATAATCCATAGATGCATCTATTCTACTGCCGAGGCGTTCGGCCCGCTTCACAAGAAGTGAGGATACTTTATAAGCATTTGACTTAGATGTTATTCCAAGGCTAATACACAATGTAATATAATTCCATTAACGGCCAAGTAATCTATTCTAAATTCAAGCAAATGAAATTCGATCTTTTACAATTCTTCTAACAAGTTCTAATATAATTTAGGCACTTAAATTAACAAGTAGGGTGAAAACATTACAAGTAATTCATGATTTGGGTCCTAAACTACCCGAACATAAGCATAAATAGTAGCTATGCACGGATTCTCATCACCTCGTGCACATGTAGCCCACACAATTAGAAGAAAATATTAATTTAAATTACATATGGGGTAAATTTCCTCTTACAAGGTTAGACAAGAGTCTTACCTTGTCTCAAAGCTCATTTTCTAGCCTCAAATTCACTCTAAAGCCTCAACTCGATGCCGAACAATCCGAAACTACTCAAATATTGTATAAATTAATCAATACATGTTCAAAAGTTCATATTTTAACTATTAGAATGATTACCCAACCCCAATTGAAAGGTTCCTAACATTATTCAAGGTGACCGAATATCGAAAATTTTCGAAGAAAGTCGTTACCCATAACCTCATGAACTATATAATTTTCACTAAATTCCATAACCATTTTCATGGTTAAATCCGATTTTTATCAAAACCTAGGTTTTTTTATCTAAACCTATTAAATCTACCCATAATCTATGTTTTAAACTCAGACTGTATAAAAATTACTTCCCTAAAAGTGCTAGGTTAAAACCCCCTTCCAAGAGCTCCAAAATCGTCCAAGAGATGAATGAAATGAGCCAAAATAGCCTAAGTTCCGCATTACATGGACCATTATTCCTTCAGTGATTTTCGCTTCTGCGGCCCCGCATCTACGAAAAATCATCGCAGATGCGGCCCTTGACCAGTTGGCCTACTTCCGCATCTGTGGACCACTGGCCCACTTCTATCAGTCCACTGCTGCGACATGCGTGCCGTACCTATGGCTTTGGTTGTTTTTGCGGTTTCCTCCATCGCACCTGCGCGCTCGCAGGTGTGCACACTCACCCGTATCTGCGATTTCCGGACTTCTCCTACTGGGCCACTTCTGTGGCTGCTAGCTCGCTTCTACGAGCTTGCATATGTGGTTGTCCCTCCGCAGGTGTGATTGCACCAGAGGTTGGGTGCTTCAGCCATTCACCCAAGGCTAAACGACCTTCGCGCATCATCCGAAAGGCATCCGGGGCTCCCGAGGCCCGGTCCAAACATACCAACAAGTTTTAAATCATAAAACAGGCTCGCTCACCCTCCGAACGTGAAAAACAAAATTAAAACTAAGAATTGCAACCCAAAACCAATAGGATCAACTTCCAATTCTTCCCACTTACTCCTAATATGCCGATTGGTACTTAAACTACTTGAAATGACACCAAATTTTGTGTCCAAGTCTTAAATCACCATACAGAACTATTTCTAGGCTCAGAATCCCAAACGAACCTCAATAACACCAAAACCTACTCCAAACTAAATTTAAAGAATTTTAAAACCTTCAAGGTGTCAACTATCAATATTAAGCGCCGAAATTCTCCCAGATCATCCAAAACCTATCTGAAAATACGCTCAAGTCCAAAATCATTATATGAACCTATTGGGACCGTCAAATCCCGGTTCCGAGGTTGTTTACTTAAAACGTTGACTCAAGTCAAACTTAGCTCTTTTTACCAAACTTAAGGAACCAACAATTTCAATTTCATTCCGGACCCTTCTAAATCCCGAACTAACCACCCCTGCAAGTCATAAAATAGAAAAAGCATATACAGAGAGTTTTATTTAGGAGAACGGAGATCTAGAAAGCTAACCGACTTGTGATGACCCAAAAGGTTATAACTTGCTTAAAATTAAATTCTGTGTTTCTGAGGACTTGAAAACCTCATTTAGAGTTACCTCGATTTGCATGCGCAGTCCGGACATGTAGCCGGAAAGCTTAAATATGAATTTTTGTGAAAAATGATAAAATTTAGTTATGAAATGAGTTAATTTGACTTCGGTCAACGTTTTGCGTAAACGGACATGGACCCATTATTTGACGGTCCCGGAGGGTCCGTCGGAAAATATAGGACTTGGGCGTATGCCCGGAATCGAATTTCGAGGTCCCAAGCCCGAGAAATAAATTTTTAAAGAAAATTATTTTCTGAAATTATTCAAGGAAATTTGAAATGAAATTTGATTAGAACATGATGGTATCGGGACCGTAGTTTGGTTCCAGTGCCCGATACATGTCTTATACATGACTTAAGACGTTTTTGTGGAATTTGGTGAAAAATGGATGTCATTTGACGTGATTCGGACTTAAATTGCAAAAATTGTTGTTTAAAGAAGTTTTAAGAAAATTTCATTGACCTTGAGATTTAATTTGATGTTCATGATGTTATTTTGATGATTTGATTACACGAATAAATCCGTAAGATGTTTTTGAATTTTTGTGTACACTTGATTTGGAGTTCCGATGGCTCGGGTGAGTTTCGGGTAGGTTCCGGGGTGTCTTAGGCCTAAAAAACACAGCTGTTGCAGGCTCAGAGAGGTGGAAGGCCTATGAATAGACCAGTGCGGTCCACACAAAATAGAGTGTGGCCACGGAGGGCCTGTGTAGACACACTAGATTCTGTGTGGTCCGCGGTGAAGAACAGATTCACTGGTTCGACTTCGGAAGCCTATATCTTTTGATATACAAGGAATTTTGAGATGATTCAAATACAAACGTTGTTGTATCCCTTCGTGTCTAGTTTCCAGAAAGGTAAAGATATCACATTTTGGACATCTGTAGAGAAAGTTATGACCAAAATACTAAGACCTGTTGCTGCAGAACACAGGAAGCCTGTGCGGCCGCGGTTGATTTTGTACGGTCCGCACAGGGCATCTGAGGGCAGTATATTTAGACGGGATTTTTAGTTATTTTTCAATTTTTAAGATCCCAAAAACATAAGAGGCAAATTTTCAAACAACATTTCTTCTCCAAATCAATTGTAAGTCGTTTTTAACTAGTTTTCTTCAATCATTAACACTTTTAACATGATTTCAACTTCAAATCAATGATTTTCATGGGGGAAATTGGGTGTTTGGGTAGAACCTAGGTTTTTCAAATTGGGGATTTGGACCTCGATTTGAGGTCCAATTTCAAAATAAATTATATATTTGAGTTCGCGGGGGAATGGGTGATCGGATTTTGGTTCGAACCTCGGGTTTTGACCATGTGGGCCCAGGGGCTATTTTGACTTTTGGGTAAAACTTTGGAAAATCCATTTTCATGCATTCAAATTGATTTATTTAGCATTTATTAATATAATTAAGTAACTTGTGGTTAGATACGAGCGAGTTGGTGGTGGAATCAAGAGGTAAAGCAATAGCTGAGGCTTGAATTGCGTCGTGACATCGAGGTAAGTGTCTAGTCTAACCTTAATTTGAGGGATTAGGAGTTGAGTCCTATTTGATATTTGCTTCTTGTTGAGTACGACATATAGACATGGTGACGAGTATCTATACGTTGTTGTCAAGCATGACCGTGAGTCTTAAATTGATACTTGTTGTATTCTTGAATGTTACTATGGTTGAAATAGTGAGTAAATCCTTGATATTGAGCAAAGACTTAGTTTGTTTATCGTGTTATCTACTTATGATTGAGAAATGGTGGTAATTGAGACGAGTAGGAGTTGAGTTAAGATTGATTATAGCTGATTTTCCCTTTCCGGGACGTATATACTTGTACTGTTGAGTTCCCTTGCCGGGATAGTGTAGTCTATTGTTGATCCCTTGCCGGGATGGTTAATTATGATTATTGTTGACTGTATAATTGGAACGGGTTGTGCCGCAACAGATATTATATTTGATCGGGTTGCACGCCGCAACAGATATTAGATTGGGTCGGGTTGCACGCCGCAACAGATAGTACATTGGATTGGGTTGCACTCCACAACAACTATATATATGTGGATCGGGTTGCACGCCGCAACAATGTTAAATAATAAGGGATCGAGTTGCGCGCTGAAACGGTATTGTTATTGTATTGTTATAGATATTGAGCTGTCCTTTCATATTTTATTAAGTTTCTGTTGGATTTGATATGTTTCCCCGAAGTATGTACCCCCTTCCATTTTAAACTACTTATTCATGTTTATTTTCCGCCATATATTATATAAATGCACAGGTTTATCTTGAGTCTGGTCCTAGCCTCGTCACTACCTCGCCGGGGTTAGGCCAGGAACTTACCTGCACATGGGGTCGGTTGTACTGATACTACACTCTGCACTCTGTGAAGATACCAAAGCGGCACTTGATCAGCAGTAGTAGGGGAGCCAACTTTCAGTCCACCGAGACACCGAGGTAGCCTTGCAGGCGTCCGTAGACCCGACGTCTCCTCTATCTTTTATTATGTTCTGTTATCTCATGTATCTGAGACAAACAATGTTATTCTTCCTTCAAACTGTTGTATGTAGTACTCTTAGTAGTCCGTGGATATTGTGACACTGGTTTCTGGGTAGAGGCTGTGTTGACTTTCGAAATATTTTGATTTTGTATATATTTAAGTCTTCTGCTTAAATCTCATATGCCGCTGTCATTTAGATGTTTATCACTTATTAATATAAGTTGTAAAAAAAATTAAAACAGGAGAGTTAAAGATTTTTAAATTCGTGGCTTGCCTAGCTTCTACGAGTAGGCTCCATCACGACTACCGAGGGTGGGAATTCCGGGTCGTGACAAGTTGGTATCAGAGCTCTAGGTTACATAGGTGTCATAATTCACGGACAAGCTCAGTAGAGTCTGAGGGATCAGTACAGAGATGTCTTTATTTATCCCCCGGAGGCTATAGAGTTAGGAAAAACTTCACATTTTTCTTTCATGTCGTGCGGTTCTGTTTCTCAATGCTAATTGAATTTCTAATCTATTCTTTCACAGATGGCGAGAACACGCTCTTCCTCATCTATCGCTCAGCAGCCCGAGCCCCCATCCGCAGCTCCTATGAGGGGCAGAGGGCAAGGCCGAGGCCATTCCAGAGGCCGAGGTAGGGGTAGAGCTCAGCCCTGAGCAGCAGCCCCAATAGTGGAGCCTCAGGTTGACTTTGATGACGAGGTTCCATCCCCAGCAGCTCCGATGGGCTCAGATCATGTCCCAGAGGGGTTTATTGCTACCCCATTCCTTCAGGATGCTCTTGTACGATTAGTGGGCCTCATGGAGAGTGTCACCCGAGCGGGCTTGCTTCCTGTAGCACCAGTCGTCTCTCAGACTGGAGGAGGGGCCCGGACTCTTGCTACTCGCACTCCGGAGTAGGTAGCTCCTCAGATTGAGACTCTAGCGGTTCAGTCAGTTAGAGCAGTTCAGCCGGGTGTAGTAGCTCAAACCGGTGATAGAGCTGCTATGTCTGCCGATACTTTGTGGAGGCTGGATAGGTTCACCAAGCTCTTCACTTCCACTTTCAGCGGTGCATCTACTGAAGATCCCCAGGATTATCTAGACAGCTGCCACGAGGTTCTCAGGAACATGGGTATTGTTGAGACCAATGGGGTTGAGTTTGCTACATTTCGCTTGTCTGGATCCGCCAATACTTGGTGGAGGGATTATTGCTTAGCTAGACCAGCCGGATCGCCAACCTTGACTTAGGAGCAGTTCACACAGCTATTTCTAGAGAAGTTTCTCCCCATTACTCAGCGAGAGGCTTATCGGAGGCAGTTTGAGCGCCCCCAGCAGGGTTCTATGATGGTTTATCAACTTAGCTCGCCATGCTCTTGTCATACTTCCTACCGAGAGAGAGAGGGTGAGGAGGTTTATTGATGGTCTTATTCAGCCAATTCGCCTTCAGATGGCTATGGAGGCTAGGAGTGAGATCACTTTTCAGGAGGCGGCCAATGTGGCCCGTAGAGTGGAGATGGTCCTGTCGTAGGGAGGTGGTCATCAGTCGGATAAGATCCCCCGTCATTCAGGTAGATTCAGTGGTGTCTCATCTGGAGGCAGAAATTCTTATAGTAGAGTCCATCCTCCTAGGCCCTTTCAATTAGCTCTTCAGGTCTCTCACGACGCTTTAGGTAGCTGTGGTCCGCAGATGCAGTATTCCGATCAGCAGTCCTACAGTGCACCACCAACTCCTATCAGTGCACCGTCGCTCCATAGTTTTTGGGGTGGTCATTCGGGTTGCCAGGTTCAGTCTCCGTTTCCTCAGCCACAACACTTAGGTGGATGTTTTGAGTGTGGTTAGTATGGTCATATAAGGAGGACTTGTCCGAGGTTGGTGGGTACTCAGTCGCAGCAGCAGGGTTCCTGTGCTATGGTCCAGGCACAAGGTGTTCCACATACCACCTAGCCAGCTAGAGGTGGGGTAGAGGTGCTAGAGGTGGAGGTAAAGGATTTAGAGGTGGAGCTTAGGTCACTAGAGGTAGAGGCCAGCCAGCTGCAGGCTGTCCTAGAGATGTAGTTCAGGGTAGTGGGGCCCAGCCACGATGTTATGCTCTTCCAGCCAGGCCCGAGGCTGAGGCTTCAGATGCAGTTATTACAGGTACGGTTCTGGTTTGTGATAGAGATGCTTCAGTGTTATTTAATCCAGGGTCCACCTACTCGTATGTGTCATCTTATTTTGTACCATATCTGGTTATGCCTAGTGATTCATTGAGTGTTCCCGTTTATGTGTCTACACCAGTGGGTGATTCTATTATAGTTGATCGAGTCCATCATTCTTGTATTGTAGTGATTGGGGGTTTTGAGACTCGTGTAGATTTGCTGCTTTTAGACATGGTCGATTTTGATGTTATATTGGGGATGGACTGGTTATCACCTTACCACGCTATCTTGGACTGTCATGCCAAGACTGTGACCCTAGCTTTACCGGGTATGCCTCGTTTAGAGTGGAGAAGAACTCCTGATCATTTTACCCGCAGCGTTATCTCGTATGTGAAGGCTCGACGTATGGTTGAGAAGGGGTGTTTGGCCTATTTGGCATATGTTCGCGATTCCAGTGCTGAGTAGGGTTGTATTGTGGTCCGGGCCCGGGCCAAACAGGCCTAAACGGGCCAAGGCTTGAGGCGGGCCGGGCTGAGGCGGTCCCGGGCCAAACGGTCCCAATGTGTGGAACCGGCCCATGGTGGTCCTAAGCCCACATGGTCCCGGGCTAAATGGGCTGGGCCCGCAGGCCTAAACGAGCCTAATGGTCTTTTTTCATTCTGGACAATTTTTTTTAAATTTTTTTTTATCTAAGGCACTTTCTTGTAAACTATATATGTATATACTAGTATAAATTGCTTATATATAACTATATAAATATATATAGTATACGAGATTTAGTAGGAATATCATTCTCACAGAAATTTTCTTCGTATGGAAGAGTTACAATATGCCTTTTCCTGTTCCAAAAGGCACTAGGGTGATCGGCGCAAACATCAACGGCCAATTTTTCAGCAATCAATTTAATCTTCTGCTGAACTTTAGCAGATTGTATAGTATCGAATATATTCATACTAAGAATTTCTAATTGTAATGAATCAACATGCCTTTGTTTCATATTAATCAAGGCATTAATATCTCTAGTTACGGGATCTGTAACAAAGGAATAGCTTATCTTTTTATCTTGATAATTAGCAGAAAAACCATGTTCATCTATATTATTAAACGGATAAATAGCATTAATAAAAGGTGTTCCAAGTATGATTGGAGGGTATAACTGGTTTTTTACCAAAAAGAAGAAATGTGGAATACAGACTTTATTCTGGCAAATATGAGTATTAGGCAATTTGTACTCTATATCTAAAGCATGACCAGAAGCGGATTTCACCAAATGAGTAGTCTTTTGAAAATATCTAGTAGGAATCAATCCTTCCTGAATGCAGCTTACATCTGCACCACTATCAATCATAGCTATATCAGTTATAGAAAAATTATTATCAATTAAAATAGTACATTTAATATACCATTTGTGTGCAGTAACAATTTGCATCATACCTAAAAATAAATCAGATTTTTCATCAGAAATTTCTTTTCCTTTATCATTAGAAAAATCAGAAAATCCTTTAGTCGAAGATTCAGGTAGAGAATTATTTTTCTCAATTTGAGTAATCCGGTGATCGCAAATCATTTGATTTTGCTTAAGAGACTTAATATCTCTTTTCAAATTTTCGATTTCTTCTTTTAAATCATCAAAAGAAGTATCTCGACTTGGAGTACTGGACTTTTGAAGTCTTCTATTTATCTCAGATAAAGAATATGGTGCAAAGTGTTCAAATTCGTTTTTGTATTTTTCAACAGTTTTTGAACTACTAGAACTTGAACTTGCAGCTAAAGTAATAATTTTTTCACGAAGTTTTTCATCAGTAACTTCTTTTAAAAGTTCTATTACATTGTCAGATGTAATAGTTTTTATATTAAGATCATCAAATTGTGATTTCAATTTATAAAATTCGTCACTATCACAAGCACAAATATCACCTTTGCAAGCAGTGCAAGCAGTATCAACATTTTTATTATTATCAGAAAAATCAATTAACTCAACTTCAGCTTCAGATTCAGTCTCTGAGTAATAGTCAGATTCTGATCCCGAAGTGTATAACAAGCCATAAACCTTATCGTGTAACTCATCATCGAGTTCTAAGGTTTTTAGCTTTTGAAGCTTCAATAAAGAAGTAGATTTGATCAATTTTTTCTAGGTAGCAGATATGATCTGCGTGATATAATTCTGTTAAGAACGGAGAGGCTTTTGTCCATTCTTTGTATAACTTTAGGAATGGTTCAGGCAAAATCTTGGTAGTAGGACCGTGGTATGACCACCAGTTTAAAAACCAGTTAGGGATAGGTCCTGTAAATACCTTTGCGCATACTTTGATAAACCAAGTATGCTTATGTCTTTCATTGTTATAATAAAGCACTCTATCAAATGCTTGAATATAATCCCAATAAGTGAAATTCATAGGTGATTTATTAAGGCTTATCTGCCTTTCTTTCATTGTTGAAATACCCCATTCTTCAACAGATATAATCTGTTTGATAATGACTTTTGAAAAGTTATAAACATTTTCATTCGTGTTATAACCCGAAAAGTGCTGGAATTCTGCACTACCTGTACTGATCAGGATAGTTTCATAATAGGTGCGGGTTTTATATGATTCACCCGGATAGTATAATTCATTAATCAGATATCTCTGAAATATTTTTCACGGTTCTTCTTTTCTCTGAATCTCATAGTTTTCAAGGAGAAATATCATTTCTCTCTTTGGTAACTTTTCATATGACTTGATATCGTCATTGTCTTCTTCTTTAGCAATTGAAGCAAAAGTATCACTTTGCTTTTTGGATGCTAAATAAGCCTGTAGATGTCCATATAACGGACTATCTTCTGGAATATCTTCCAAATGTATAGAATGTCCTGAGGATTCACCTGTATGCGGTACCTTTGAGTTTATCAAACTCTTTTTCCTCTTTGTATCACTGGTGAGTTTGACGAGGATCCGTATGACGATCCCTGAGAATAAGTCTTACTAGGGGACGATCTTCCCCTACCTCTGCCCCTGGTGACCCAGGAAGGGTCCATTCTGCAGAAATTGTAAATCATCAATTAACTGAAGAATAGCAGTAACTTCATCAGAATTAGAGTATTCTTCTTCCATATTATCAATTCTGTCAGCCATGATTTTATCAAGTATGAGTTCCTTTAAGTCTCTGTTTAAATTAATCACTCTAAGAATAGTGATCAATTCCTCGTTATCAAATAGCATGGTATAATAATTCATAAATTATTCTAAATATTCCCGGGATAGAAAATCCGGAAGGGAATTATCAATTCCTTTTTTGTATTGTATTTAAAAATCGAAAGGTGCTAGCTGAGCCTGCCATCTAGCAAATATTAATTTAGAAGCATCGTGCTTAAAATCTTTGTCAAACATGTATTTAACAGATTGAGCATCAGTTTTTATCAAAAACTTTTGGTTGTATAAGTCGTCTTGAAATTTTAATACACACTTAACAATTGTTAACATTTCATGCGCCACAGTAGCGTATTTCTTCTGGGCTTCGGTCCATTTACCAGAGTGAAATCTTATTAAGTATTCACTCTTATTATTGGGATTTACTTGTTTCAAAATCCCTCCATATCCAACATTAGACGCATCTGTCTCGATAATCTTTTGCCAAGTAGGATTGGCAAGGGTTAAACAAGGTAAAGATTTAACACGCCCTTTAATACTTTTGACTAACTCAGTATGTTGGTTAGTCCAAGGGTGTTTATGATCTTTCTTCAGCCGATCGTATAGAGGGGCTAGATCTCGTGACAAACTTTTATAGAAAGGGGATATATAATTCAGACTCCCCAAAAATCTCTGTAATTGAGTCCTGTCAGTAATAACATCAGGAAATTTTGAGGCAAAATCAATTGATCTTTGTATTGGGGTAATTTTTCCCTGGCAAATATTATGACCTAGAAAACGAACATTCGTTTGGAATAGACTCATCTTGGGTTTAGAAATTACTAAACCGTTTTGTATAACAATCTTCTTGAAAATATCAAGATGCTTAATATGCATCTCCAGAGTCTTAGAAAATACTAATATGTCGTCAATATAAACGATGATAAAATCCAAATATGGGTTAAAAATATCATTCATAATTTTTTGAAATTTAGAAGGGGCATTTTTCAAACCAAATGGCATAACATTCCATTCATATTGCCCAAATGGAACATTGAAAGCAGTTCTATAAGTATGCTCTTTAAATATTTGAATTTGCCAATAACCAGATTTTAAATCAAATTTTGAAAATATATTGGCGTCATATAACCTAGATAGCAAGTCCCTTTTATTAGGGATAGGATACCTAATCCATTTTAGATGTTTATTTAATGGTTTATAATTTATAACTAAGCGAGGAATACCTCGTTCTTTTTCTGCCGCATTATTAACATAAAAGGCAGAACATGACCAAGGAGATTTTGAGGGTTTTATCAAACCCTTTTGTAACAAACTATCAATCTCGTTTTTGCAGAATTCAACTAACTCAGCATTCATCTAGCAAGGTCGAGATTTAGTAGGAATATCATTCTCACAGAAATTTTCTTCGTATGGAAGAGTTACAATATGCCTTTTCCTGTTCCAAAAGGCACTAGGGTGATCGGCGCAAACATCAACGGCCAATTTTTCAGTAATCAATTTAATCTTCTACTGAACTTTAGCAGATTGTATAGTATCGAATATATTCATACTAAGAATTTCTAATTGTAATGAATCAACATGCCTTTGTTTCATATTAATCAAGGCATTAATATCTCTAGTTACGGGATCTGTAACAAAGGAATAACTTATCTTTTTATCTTGATAAGTAGCAGAAAAACCATGTTCATCTATATTATTAAACGGATAAATAGCATTAATAAAAGGTGTTCCAAGTATGATTGGAGGGTATAACTGGTTTTTTACCAAAAAGAAGAAATGTGGAATACAGACTTTATTCTGGCAAATATGAGTATTAGGCAATTTGTACTCTATATCTAAAGCATGACCAGAAGCGGATTTCACCAAATGAGTAGTCTTTTGAAAATATCTAGTAGGAATCAATCCTTCCTGAATGCAGCTTACATCTGCACCACTATCAATCATAGCTATATCAGTTATAGAAAAATTATTATCAATTAAAATAGTACATTTAATATACCATTTGTGTGCAGTAACAATTTGCATCATACCTAAAAATAAATCAGATTTTTCATCAGAAATTTCTTTTCCTTTATCATTAGAAAAATCAGAAAATCCTTTAGTCGAAGATTCAGGTAGAGAATTATTTTTCTCAATTTGAGTAATCCGGTGATCGCAAATCATTTGATTTTGCTTAAGAGACTTAATATCCCTTTTCAAATTCTCAATTTCTTCTTTTAAATCATCAAAAGAAGTATCTCGACTAGGAGTATTGGACTTTTGAAGTCTTCTATTAATTTCAGATAAAGAATATGGTACAAAATTTTCAAATTCGTTCTTGTATTTTTCAACAGATTTTGAACTACTAGAACTGGAATTTGCAGCTAAATTAATAATTTTTTCACGAAGTTTTTCATCAGTAACTTTTTTTAAAAGTTCTATTACATTGTCAGATGTAATAGTTTTTATATTAAGATTATCAAATTGTGATTGCAATTTATAAAATTCGTCACTATCACAAATACAAATATCACCTTTTCAAGCAGTGCAAGAAGTATCAATATTTTTATTATTATCAGAAAAATCAATTAACTCAACTTCAGTTTCAGATTCAGTCTCTGAGTAATAGTCAGATTCTGATCCCGAAGTGTATAACAAGCCATAAACCTTATCGTGTAACTCATCATCGAGTTCTAAGGTTTTTAGCTTTTGAAGCTTGCAATTTGGAGAAATATGACCAAACTTTCCACACTTATAACACTTAATATCAGCGAGATGACGTTTGGATCTATTCTTCGCAAATCGAGTAGATTTCCGATGCGCTTTTCTAGTATCACGTTCTTCCTTAGGCCTATATCTAGACCTCTTTTTCTTATACGGGTTGTCCGGGTAAGGATACTTATGATATTTGGTTTTCTTCTTCCTACTTTGAGTGGAAGTTCCGGGTAAACCGAACTGGGTACAGAAGTCACCTATTTGGGACTTTTCTTTAAGCTTATCAATATTAAGCTGTCTAGAAAGCCTTAACTCATTACACAATTTCAATCCTTCTTCTGTACAAACACCTATAAGCTTACCATAGGTATAATTATTATACAGAATCTCGCCGCAACTACCTTTTAATACATTCCTCACTCTTTCAGCAAATAAGGAAGGGAGACCATCTATAAACTTGGCTTTCCAATGCTCAAATTTATTGTCGGGTAGTTCCATAACTCTACTCATAAAAGTGTCTTTATACCATCTAAATTCACTAAGGGTCTTACATCTAAGCCCATTAAGTAAAGTTCGAATGGTCTGATGATTCGAGGTAAATCTACCATTGAAATGTTCTAAGATAGTAAGGATAAGGGTATAAACTGCATCTTCCCTACCCATTACTAGAGCCATACCTATGTTATCAACACCTTCGTCGGTTGCCGTAGCATTAATAACGAAAGCCTTTTCTTCTACAGATAAATGATTGTCCCACCATCCACGAAGTTGGCCAGTAAATCCTGCAATGATCATTTTGCAAATATTTCTATCTGTATTTTTAACACTTTTACAGATAGTCGAGTACATAAGCATTCTGTGTACGAGATTGGTTAATTGTCTATCAGTTAGACCATCAAGATTCCATTCATAAATTTCGGAACCGTTATAAGACGTATTTGTATGATTCCAATCTCGTTCCTCAATTAACACATCTTGAGGAATAGGACGAGGATAATAATAGGTTTGCATCCTTGGTTTGTCAGCATACCTATGATTTTGTTTAACAATCCCTTTGAGTTTATTAAACTCTGACCAAGTCTCAGTTTTATAATCAGAAACAGTCTCAATTTTATCAGCAAAATTTTTTGATAAATCAATAGGTCTAATATTTAAACCAGAAAGCTTTTTATCTAAAAGCTGAGCTAAGTCATCAAGAGATTTAAATTTAAAATCCTGAATCTCAGGAGGTCTTTGAATATGAGTAGGAATAGCTTGATCAACTGTTTTACTTCCTGAGTCCGTTTTGAGTCTGTGTTTATTTTCAAGTTTTGTTTTTCCTTTTTTGAAAATGTTGCTTGTAATAGATCGTTTCAGTAATAAAATGTGTGTTTCTTTTACATTCATATGTTCTTGAACTACGTAATGATCTGATTCACGTGGCATCGTGATACGTAGGCAATCCTCATCGGATCCGGTCGCATTTTAACCACAAAAAATTGAAAACAGTAACAAAAGGAGAAAGGAAGAAAAATAAAAACATAATAAAAATAATAAAAAAAAAGAGAAAAAAGGGGATCCTAAAAAGGAAGCTGGAATGACGCATGCTTTCGTCGCAAACATGTAGGAATCCACTTAACTGCATAGGTGCATCATGCCCCAACGTGAGATTGCATATCTGTTATTTGTTTCGAATTAACCATTCGTTTGTCGTTGAGTTCTTCTAGGTTTTTGGAAAAGGCGGTTCGTTTGGTGAAAGTCTGGCCTCGCACTCATACTTCACGAGGTCGAAAGGGAGTGTTCAATTACCTGTTATTAAGTCAGGAGGCGGTGCTCACACTTATTTCACAAGGTCAAAAGGAAGCATAGAAATGTTTGCAGAAATTCCTTTACCAACCGTTCCTGTTTCCGAGGAGAGTTCGATCTCGGCCGTCCTCACGCCCGAGTCCGCAACTGCGGAGGAAAATAGAATCCTGCGGCTCCGCATGTTGGAAATGCTGGATGACTGGAATAATGGAAAAGAGCCACCAAGTGTCGTCCCTGGATTCCTTAAGTTATTCTCCAGGACAAGCGGGACTTCTAATGTCCCCATAAGCTATCCTGCTACCCCGTTCGGATACCCAGCCATTTCGGCCTTCTCTGCTGGATCGCCCTCTGATTCTCATCCCCGAATATCAACAACAAATGCAAACACAAACATCTTTACTGCACCACCCTGCCCGATCGCGGCACAACCTGCTACGTACAAGCCAAATTTTGACTCATCCTCGTTTACATTCCAAGCACCGTCTTTCTCAATAGAACCAACTCGGTTTGTCACTAGCACTCATCCTCCACAGCCTCAGTGCGAGTTTGCACCTATGCAGGATCAGAACCCCAAAATGGCTGAACAGGAAGAGATGGCGAAAAGAATGAGAAGCCTTTAGCAGAGTTTGAAGAACATGCAAGGTTTGATCGGACAGAAGAGCGTCTCCTACACCGATCTATGCATGTTCCCTCACGTGCACCTACCGGTGGGTTTCAAGACCCCAAAGTTTGAGAAGTACGATGGGCACGGTGACCCCATTGCTCATATAAAGAAATACTGCAACCAATTGCGGGGAGCCGGCGGAAAAGAGGAATTGTTAATGGCATATTTTGGGGAAAGTCTGGTAGGGATAGCCTCAGAATGGTACATGGACCAGGACATATCCCAATGGCATATATGGGATGATCTCGCTAGAGATTTTGTGAGACAATTCCAGTATAACATCGACATTGCACCAGACCGAAATTCTCTGTCAAACTTGAAGAAGAAACCTTCAGAAAGCTTCAGAGAATATGCTATTAAGTGGCGCGAGCAGGCGTCGAGGGTAAAGCCTCCCATGGATGAAATAGAAATGGTCACTACTTTTATCCAAGCTCAAGAGTCCGACTATTTCCAAAACATGATGTCAGCCATGGGAAAGCTGTTCGCAGAAGCGATTAAGATTGGAGAGATGGTGGAGAATGGGCTGAAAACGGGTAGGATTTTGAGTCAAGCAGCCATAAGGGCAACCTCCCAAGCCGTCCAAAGCGGGTCTGGAGGAATGGCAAGAGGGAAGAAAAAGAAAGAAACGGCCATGGCAGCATCAGAAGCAAGGGAATATCGTAATCCCAGGCCCTGTTTTCCAGAAAGGACCCCACAACACTACTACCCCCACCAAAACATGGCATATGCTCCTCAACCCTACATGGTCATGAACACCCAGCCTTATGTCCATCCGCCACAACAAGCCAACCGAGGCCAAGCTCCACTTCCCAGAAATCAGCCTCCATACCGCAACCACTATAACCCACAGCCTCCTCAAAATAACTTCCGCCCTCAGGAACCACCTAGAAGGCGGACTTTCACGCTTATCGGTGAGTCATACTCTACTTTGTTCCCGAAGCTAGTCCAGTTGGGTTTCCTGCAGCCGGTCCCTCAGACAAGGCACAATCCGGCATCACCTTCTTACAAAGCCGGTGTTAGATGCGCCTATCATTTAGGAGTGTAAGGGCACGATACAAATGACTGCTGGGCTTTGAGAAGGGTAGTCGAGAATTTAATAGAGCAAGGGAAAATAGTGCTAAGGGACGAGGAGGTCCCGAATGTGACTAACAATCCATTACCTGCTCACAACAACGGGCCATTGATCGGAATGATTTGCGAAGACAAAGAATTTGACCCTGCTTTGAAATCTATAATCGCCATCGTCGACGCAGGGAAAAAGCCTGAAACAGCCCAGAAACCAGAAAAAAGGGAAAAGGTCAGTGCTGTAAAGTGCGAGCCCGAAAAGAAGGTGGAGAAGAAGGCGGTGCCTGTGAAGAATGGAGTTCTTTACATCCCACGAGGTCGAGCAGAGAAGCCGCAGAGCTTCGAGGTCAAAAGGGCAAAACCTATGTACGTACCAAAGGGGGCCTATGTGGTCTGGGGACGATTCAACCACCTCGGCTGAATGAGCCAGTGGTTATCGGAAGCGTGCCATAGAAGCCGATGACCAACCCGTCCACAGTACCGTGGAACTATCAGAGGACGTTGGTAACGTACAAAGGTAAAGAAGTCACGGGAGAACTTCCGGAAAATACTTTCGTTGGAAAGTATTCGAACACTCAAGAGCTAAACAACGCCACAAGGAGACGCTTCCCACCAAAGAAGCCTGTAAGCATTGAAGAAGCGGAAGTTTTCTTCCAACAAATGAAAATGCCAGACTACAAAGTGGTAGATCAACTACGCAAATGCCCCGAGCAAGTGTCCATGCTATCACTACTGATGAGGTCGGCCGAGCACCAAAAGATCTTGCTCAAGACCCTGAACGAGGCATACGTACCAGTTGAAACCTCAGTCGAACAACTGGAACGGATGACGGAAAGGTTCTTCACCGTTAATCAGGTCTCCTTCAGCAAGAACGATTTACCCCCAGAGGGAGCGGCACACAACAAAGCCTTGCATCTAACAGTTAAATGCGAAGACTACTACGTCAAGCGGGTAATGTTGGATGGGGGTTCAGGTGTTGACATTTGTCCGCTCTCCACGCTACAGAGAATGGAAATTGGGACCGGAAGAATCCGCCCCAATAATGTCTGCGTAAGGGCTTTTGATGGCATCAAGAGAGACACCCTTGGGGAAATAGACTTGGCTTTGACCATAGGGCCAGTAGAGTTTGAAGTAACTTTCCAAGTGCTTGACATGGATACGTCCTA
Source organism: Nicotiana sylvestris (assembly GCF_000393655.2). Taxonomy (NCBI): domain Eukaryota; kingdom Viridiplantae; phylum Streptophyta; class Magnoliopsida; order Solanales; family Solanaceae; genus Nicotiana; species Nicotiana sylvestris. The sequence goes on from NC_091068.1 coordinate 31,056,093, forward strand.
CAATTTTCTCCTCGGCAGACCTTGGATTCATGCGGCAGGAGCTGTGCCTTCCACTCTTCACCAAATGGTGAAGTTTGAGTACGAAGACCGGGAAATTGTGGTCCACGGAGAAGACGAGCAGGCTATTTATCGGGACCCATCCATCCCATATCTTGAACCAAGGGAAGGGAGCGAACACACGGTCTATCAGGCTTTCGAAATTGTGTTAGCAGAGCAGTACGAAGAGGGAAGACCTTGCCCCCAACCTTTCTTGTCTAACGCCTCGATCATGGTGGCTAAAGAGATGATCCGACATGGATTCAGGCCAGGGAAAGGACTCGGACGAACATTGCAGGGAATAACAGAACCCATCACCTTGCCTTCCGCCAAGAAACTTTTTGGGATAGGTTTTCAACCCACCCCGGAACATGAAGAATGGGCGAAGAAAAGGAAGAATGGGGGGTGGAAACTGCCTCGGCCATTGCCGGATTTATATGAAACTTTCGGCGAACCAAGATACACTGAAGAAGAAGACGATGAGGTTTTCATGGCTAAGGAAATAGAGGAGATATGTGGGGCAATGAGAGAAATGCTCTACGAAGCTCACATGGTTAAACCAGGAGAAGGCACCAGCACCACCGAAATGCTATATATGGGGCCAAACGCCAAACTTCGAAACTGGGAGGCCACGCCATTCCCGACTAGGCAGAAGTCCGGGTAGACCTGTCCTGCCACCTTTCCTGCATCATGAGTTATATCCAAGATATAACTTGGATGTTTTCTTCCCTTCAATTGTTGTTTTGAATTCCTGAGTTGTAAACATTGTTGTCTTCCAAAATTCCAAGAAAAATAAAAAAAATCATCGTTGTTTTCTCATTTTTCCCTTTTGTTCTGATTTTGTTATTTTTTCCTTTATCTTTTCTTTCAGTTATAATAATGCGGCTTTAAATATGACATGCTTGCGGACTTCATGCCCAGATCACAACGAGCTATTTAATTGTGAAATAATGAACCCAGAACCAGAATATGATGAAGAAGAGGCTTTTAGGGAAATAAACCGAGAGTTGGAACATTTTGAGAATAAACCTAAGCCAAATCTGAATGACACCGAACCGGTTAATTTAGGAACTCCTGAAGAAATCCGGGAGACCAAAATAAGCATTCACACGGACAAGAAAACGCGAGATGCGATAATTCAACTTCTTTTTGAATTTAAAGATGTGTTTGCTTGGTCATACGATGACATGCCGGGACTGGGTGTTGATGTAGTGGTTCATAAATTGCCAATTCACCCTGATTATCCTCCAGTTCAACAGAAGCAACGAAAGTTCAAAACTGAGGTCAGTGACAAGATTAAAGAGGAGATCACCAAGCAGCTGAAAACGGGAGTGATTCGGGTAGTCCAGTATACAACATGGTTGGCAAATGTGGTTCCAGTGCCGAAAAAAGATGGGAAGACTCGGGTATGTGTAGATTACCGAGATTTGAATAGAGCGAGTCCCAAAGATAATTTCCCGTTGCCCAACATCCACATCCTTGTTGATAATTACGCCAAACATGAGATCCAGTCTTTCGTAGACTGTTATGCTGGATATCATCAGGTATTGATGGATGAAGAAGACGCCGAGAAGACTGCCTTCACCACGCCTTGGGGCACTTACTGTTATCGGGTCATGCCATTTGGTCTGAAGAATGCTGGGGCTACTTACATGAGGGCCATGACTGCCATTTTTCATGACATGATGCATCAAGAAATAGAGGTGTATGTGGACGACGTGATAGTCAAGTCCAGGACGTAGGATAATCACATCCAAGATTTGAGGAACTTCTTCGAAAGACTGAGGAAGTATGACTTGAAGCTGAACCCAGCCAAATATGCTTTCGGAGTCCCATCGGGCAAGCTTTTAGGCTTCATAGTGAGCAGGAGAGGTATCGAATTAGATCCAACAAAGATAAAATCTATCAGGGATCTACCTCCCCCAAGAACGAAGAAAGACGTGATGAGTTTGTTGGGCAGGTTGAACTATATCAGTCGATTCATTTCCCAGCTAACTAGCACGTGTGAGCCCATATTTAAGCTATTGAGGAAAGATGCGGCGATCAAATGGACGGCTGAGTGTCAAGAAGCTTTTTGACAAAATTAAAGAATATCTTTCAAATCCCCCAGTTTTGGTCCCACCAGAGCCAGAGAGACCACTGTTCTTGTATCTGACAGTCTTGGAAAATTCTTTCGGTTGCGTCCTCGGGCAACATGACGTAACCGGAAAGAAGGAGCAAGCAATCTACTACTTGAGCAAGAAATTCACCGGCTACGAGGCCAAGTACATTCTGCTGGAAAGAACATGTTGCGCTCTGACATGGGTTGCTCAAAAGCTGAGACATTATCTCCAAGCTCACACTACTTTCCTGATAAGCAGGCTGGATCTTTGAAGTATATATTTCAGAAACCAATGCCTACTGGAAGACTGGCCAAGTGGCAAATCTTGCTTACTGAATTTGACATAATCTATGTCACCCGCACGGCAATGAAAGCACAGGTGCTAGCAGATCATTTGGCCGAAAATCCAGTCGATGAGGAATACCAGCCATTGAGTACCTATTTTCCAGATGAAGAAATAAACGACGTAGAAGCGGTCTCGGAAAACGCCCATGTTTGGAAGATGTTCTTTGATGGAGCCGTAAAGGCCAAAGGTGTAGGGATTGGGGCAATTTTGATCTCTCCCTCTGGTCAGCATTATCCAGCCACCGCTAGACTGCGTTTCTTCTGCACAAACAATACAGCTCAGTATGAAGCCTGCATCATGGGCATACATATGGCGATCGATCAGGATGTCGAAGACTTACTGATTATGGGAGATTCCAACCTGATTATCCGGCAAGCCCAAGGTGAATGGGAAACTCGGGATGTCAAGCTTATTCCTTACCGACAGTATGTGGAAGACCTCGGCAAGCGTTTTCAAACAATAGAGTTCAGGTATATCCCGCGATGTCACAATGAACTAGCAGATGCACTTGCTACCTTGGCTTCGATGCTACCCTACCCAGGCAACGCCCATGTCGATCCCTTGGAAATCCAAATCAGGGAAAGACACGGTTACTGTAACGTAATCGAGGCAGGATCATGCATACAGCCATGGTACCATGATATCAAGAGGTTCTTGAAAACACAAGAATACCCCGAACATGCTACTGGAGATCAAAAGAGAACCATTAGGCGGCATGCAAGTGGTTTCTTTTTGAGCGGTGAGTTGTTGTATAAGAGGACCCCGGACATCAATCTACTAAGATGTGTTGATGCCGAGGAGGCAATAAGGATCATGCACGAAGTACACGCAGAAGTGTGCGGACCTCACATGAACGAGTATGTTTTAGCAAAGAAAATCCTTCGAGCAGGTTATTACTGGATGACCATGGAAAAGGATTGCTTTAGCTTCTTTCGGAAGTGTCATCAGTGTCAGGTGCACGGTGATTTGATTCATGCACCTCCCACCGAGTTGCATCCCATGTCTGCACCTTGGCCATTTGTTGCCTGAGGCATGGATGTCATCGGTCTGATCGAGCCGAAAGCCTCAAATGGACATAGATTTATACTGGTTGCCATCGACTACTTCACAAAATGGGTAGAGGCTGTCACTCTCAAGTCGGTCACTAAAAAAGCTTTAGTGGATTTTGAACATTCAAATCTTATCTGTCGTTTCGGTATTCCTGCGACTATTATCACAGATAACGCAGCAAACCTGAACAGTCACTTGATGGGAGATGTATGCGAGCAGTTCAAGATAACGCATAGGAATTCCACTCCTTATCGGCCCAAGGCCAATGGCGCTATAGAAGCAGCAAACAAGAACATCAAGAAGATTTTGAGGAAGACGATCTAGGGTTCCCGGCAGTGGCACGAACATCTACCCTTTGCATTATTGGGATATCGCACTACGGTACGCACGTCAGTAGGGGCAACCCCTTATCTCTTGGTTTATGGGACCGAAGCTGTGATACCAGCAGAGGTAGAAATTCCTTCGCTTCGAACCATTGTCGAAGCAGAAATCAAAGACAGCGAGTGGGTTAAGACTCAATTGGAGCAATTGACTTTGATTGACGAGAAAAGAATGGCTGCGGTTTGTCACGGGCAGTTGTACCAACGAAGAATGGCCCGTGCTTACAACAAGAAAGTCCGACCCAGGAATTTCGAAGTAGGTCAACTGGTACTGAGGCGCATTCTGCCACATCACCAGGAAGCAAAAGGGAAATTTGCTCCAAATTGGAAAGGCCCATACATCATAAGGAAGATATTGCCGAGAGGAGCATTATATCTAGGTGATATCGAAGGAAATGACCTCGAAACAGCGGTAAATGCAGATGCAGTCAAGAGATACTATGTCTGAGTGACACCCCAGCGGTCCTGACACATTTGAAATGCTGAAGGTTTTATTCCAACTACCTCAAACTCTATCAACTCTCTCTACAAGCCTTTGAGACGGTTACAGTTCTTTGGTTACCAATCAAAAAAAAAAAAAAAACATTGATCGAGCCCTGAACTACGTCAGACTTGATTCCGAAAGGATACGTAGGCAGCCTCTCTCTGAGGTTCAGTCACACCAACAATAAAATCCCATTTACCTTGAAATTGAAACCGGGGCACGTCAAGCGGCTTAGAAGTCGTAGTATCATCTACTTTTCTTTGCCAAGCACAAGCCTTTCAGATCAATTACCAAAGTTAGCGGGAAGCCAAGAAGCGTCACGAATGGAGACCGGTACACTGTAAATTGAGGGAAATAAAATGAGAGAGTCTCGTCGGTGAAAACCTCCGGGCACCTCGAGGCGACGGGAGTAGAGAAGAGGTTGTGTAGTAAAAACTCGCAAAGAGTGCTATCAAGCGACAACAAGGAGGGAAATAAGAGAGGTCAGCTAGCGAAAACCCGCAAAGGGCGCTGTTGGCCGAAAGAACGACTCCACCCAAGGAGGTCTCGGCAACGTTCCACCGGTTTGGAAACACAGATCCATTTTGGTTCGGGAGGAAATGCAAGTTCATTCAAGGTCAGGCGTCCAGTCCAAAGAGCATGTCATGTCCATTTAAAGTTAGCATTGTCTTCCTCAGATAAGTCTTTCTTGTCCCGAAAGGGAAACTTCTTTTCTGAAGTTTGCTTTCTCCTTTCTTTGTTTTTTCTTCGAATCCCTTTCATTTTTAACCCTAAGTTCCAGATATACCGGAAAGGACAGGTGGCAGGTTTGGTTTCACGGAATTCTGTTTCGCAAGGGAAATGCCCTGTTTCGTTGGTACGTTTGTCCAAACCTGATGAATCAAGATGTTTGATTGCGTTTAAAGTAAAGTGAAAAAAAAAGGAAGAGAGAAATTTCCCCAGCAAGTCCGCCTTGTACAAATCCCCACAGAACTTCCCTTTGTATAAATCCCCACAGAGCCTCCCTTTGTAAAAATTCCCTAGCGAGCTTGCCCCAACAAATCCTGGCAAGTCCGCTTTGCAACAAATCCCCAGCAAGTCCGCCTTGTACAAATCCCCACAGAGCTTCCCCTTGTACAAATCCCCACAGAGTATCCCCAATAAAATCCCCGTTGAAAAATGCCCAAGCAAAACCGGATGGAAAAACCAAAGCCTTACAAGGCAAATCATCACATAATCTAGAAACGCAGGCCTGAGCAGTCTAAAGGGTTTTGACATTTGAATCCAATCAATGGCAGAGTTTCTCAACAGAAATAAGGACGCAGCAAAGCAACTGGAACAATCAAGGTCACCGAACCAACCGCCATTTCCGAGCTAATGATTGTTCTTTGTTTGAAAAGTTGAAACAGGTATGATCCAAGACAACCGTGCAAGAAGCAGGTGTCACCCAAAGAAGAAAAGAAACACATGAGTGCAAGAAGCAGTTCAGCAATAAGGAATCCACTCGAAAGGGAAGTTTCCACAAAATTCTCTTTTACATTTTTACTAAAATAAGGAAAACTAAAAAAAAAACGGTTCAGTTAGTATCCCCAGAACTTTTTCCATTCCGCCAGCATTGGGGCTCCGACCCTGAACTGAGCATTGTCTGTTAGTCAACATTAGGGCTCCAACCCTAAACTGAACTTTTCCCTTTAGTCAGCATTAGGGCTCCAACCCTGAATTGAGCATTGTCTGTTAGTCAGCATTAGGGCTCCAACCCTGAACTGAACTTTTTCCATTTAGCCAGCATTAGGGCTCCAACCCTGAACTGAGCATTGTCTGATAGTCAGCATTAGGGCTCCAACTCTGAACTGAACTTTTTCCATTTAGCCAGCATCAGGGCTCCAACCCTGAACTGAACTCTTTCCATTCAGTCAGCATCAGGGCTTCAACCCTGAACTGAACTCTTTCCATTTAGCCAGCATTAGGACTCCAACCCTGAACTGAGCGCTTTTCCGTTTAGCCAGCATTAGGGCTCCAACCCTAAAACTGAGCATTCTTACCTTGTGGCAATATTAGTGATCCAATCCCGGAGTTGGCATTTTGTAGACTGAAATTTTCCAATCCTTTCATCAATTCTATAAACTTCCCGGCAATTAACTCCCGAAATTTTCCTAGTGAAACTGGGGCAGCAATTTCGTTCGTTTGTTTTTCCCCGCAGGTCTAACCTCGAGGAACATGGATCGAGACGACCCACGAGATGAGTCTCAACCCAGAATAAAGAAAAGAAGAAAAAGAAGAAAAAAAAGAAAAAAGAAAAAGAAAAAAAAGAAGAAGATGTTCCGAGATACTTGTAATAACGAAGGACGGATCGCCCCAAGATTCGATCAAGGTCCCGAATTCTACCAACCCCGTCTCACTCAATATCACAGAAATAAACAAGCGCCTACAACTTGCAAGCATCAAGATTCGGATCGAAGTCTACAAGCAACATCAGCTAAGACCCAAGATCAAGTTGCAAAAGAATCATAGATAGGAATCTTGTAACTAGCAGTTGACAAGCATAAGTAATTAGTTCAGTTTCAATTTTCCTTTGATTGTAATAAGGCGGTCAGTAAAGCGACTGTGGCAACAACAACAACAGTAACAACAAGCATTGCAATCCCATGGTAGTCCCAGTTACCAAAGTTTCCCGAACTACATTGACCTGATTCCGGTTTAGCCCAGGATATGTAGGAAATCTTTGAAGCGAAGATTCGGTCAAATCTTTCAAAATGTGCTTCACACGGAGTATTCCATTAGGCAAAAGTCGCTCATATCCGCTCACTTTATCTTTGCACGAAAACTCTTCGTGTTTCCAAACAAAGAGGGGCAGCTGTGAGCACGTGATTTTTGTTTACGCGACAATCACTCCAAAAGAAATAAAAATAATGGCAAATGGTCTTGCTATACAAGTTTTGGATTTTAAGTGGCATTTTTTTAGTTATTTGTGATTTTGTTCATTTTTATTTTTATCAAACAAAATACAAAAATGTGTCGTGTATAGTTGGACCATAATCCGGTTATTAAAAGGAAAATCACAAAATGCATCTTTTATTCTACTTCGTCATTAAGTGATGTTATTTTAATTAAATGTTAATTGTGTGATAATTGTTGTTTTTATAGTATTAATGATATTTTAATTAAGAGATTAAAAAAAGGAAAGGATTTTCGGATTGGTCCAGTCCGAATTAAAACAAGCCCAAACCAAAAACGACCCAGTCCAACCAGGCCCTCTGCAAGACGCCCCAAACGACGCCGTATAGGCATCATCTCTTGGAGCCGTTGATTGATTCAAAGGAACGGCCCAGATCAGGCCAATCCCTTACTCAAACGACGTCGTACAAGGCCGTCTAATCTCAACCATTAAAACCAATCCCATCCAACGGTCTCAGGTCACCCCCATGAACCCGACCCGTTCAACCCCGGACCAACCCAACCCCTTGCACTTGAAACGACACCGTTCCCCACCAGCTGAAAGATCCTGGCCCTTCATCTCGCCTCATCCGACGGCCAGGATCTATCCACCCACTAACTATATAAGTCTGGAACCTTACCCCACGCCCCATCCAAACACCCCCCCCTTCATCGTCTGAAACACGGACCACACAAACCCTAGCCGCCCCTGTGCACCTCCCCCGTAAATCCGGCGGCAAGGACACCGGTGACCACCACCTTAACACCCTAGATGCACCTCACAACCCTGAACCCAAATCCACTAACCGCTTGGTTCGAATCAGTCCCTAGGTTCTCGAATCTTCATTTGAAGATTCGAGCAGGACTTCGATCTACACCGATCTACCCCAGATTCACACTAGATACTCCCCTGACATCCCTCGTGACCAAACCATGCTTGGTTTGGTCCGAATCCACCCACAAATCCCAAAAACCCAAATCTGGAAAAATCGAACCCTAGAACAAAAAGATTTTGTGGGGTCTGTTTGAATTTAGACAAAGTTTGGGGTCTAGTAAACCCTAATCGAAGTGTTCTCGGTCGAGAACACCTCAGTTAGGATTTGTTCGACTTCAAACAGGCAAATCAAGCCGGGCCTAGGGTCAGCTATGTTTAAGGCTTTTCAGGTTTGCTCATTTGTCCCTTTTGTTGTCCATTTTTAGTTTAATTTGTTGGCATGTTTAGTTTGTTTGTCCGGTTCTGGAATTTCTATTATCAGTTTGTCTCCCCATATCTACAAGACCTTTTGTTTGGTTGTTTGTTTATTCTGTTATGTTAAGTTCATGTGGTAGTATGCTTATTTCAATTCAGTTGGTATCGTCAAACCAATAATGCCCGTTTGTTTTCCTGTATCGTTGCAAAGTGTCAAGAACAGTGTTATACTTTGCTTTGTGTTGTTTTGTTTGGTCGATTGCTTGTCCTGTGTCACAATTAGTACAGTCGAGTCGATATACGTCGCTGATTAGTTTAGCTTTGAATGATAATAATTTGATTCATATTATGGTTTTTGTGTGAAGTCCTGTCTGAATCCAACTGGGAACTAAGTATAGCTGTTTGTGGATTTGAATCAGAAACATTTATAGTTTAGTTTGTGGTTTCAGTTCAGCTTGAGTTCTGAATTTATAGCATGTGCACTATAGTGCTTTAATAATTAGAGCAAATGGGACAGCATGTGCTGTCAGAACACACCCCTACTGCCCATACCCTGATTTAGTTTAGAAATAATAAACCCCACTTAAAAGATAGATCTGCCAGGGGAATATCATGAGAAGGGTGTTATGTTAAATAGTTGAGTGGAAACTGGAAAGGAGGAGGCCACATGGGAGGGAATCTGAATAGGTTTTACAGAATGTAAAGGGCCTGATACTAGGCTATAAAAGAGAGGAAAAAGAGATACAGATATACAGAGAGAGATACCACAAATACAGGCATATACAGACATACACTAAGTGAGAAAAACACATATAGAGAGAGAGAGAGAGCAAGAAATAGAAAACATACAGACAAAAATCAGAAACTGTTTCTTCCTATTGTTGTTTGGATTTCACTTGTTTTCAACCTGTTTAATCTATACTGATTCTTCCAAGTCTTTAACTGAGGTTACTGGTTGTGTGTTGCATTAGTTTATTCCTGGATTCGGTCTGTCTGGAGTTCTGTTTCTACTAAACTGCTTGCTGCTGTCATTTTGCTACTTTTTCCATCGGCTATAGTTGCATCTTGCACTGGAATTTGTTCTGTTGTTACCAGTTGTTACTGCTACTGTTTCGTTTGCCATTGCTACTCTACTGACTTCTCTTCTTCTTCAAATTGTAAACACTTCCAGGTACATACTTCTAAAACCATGCGTTGTTGAAAGCCTGAAGTTTTTGAAGTATAAATAATGAACGTCATTTGCTTCACAGTACTCATGTTCAAGACATAACAATAGTTTGAATGATAGTTAGCTTGTATTTGTTAAGCTCATTTCCACTACATTAGTTCTGTATAAATGGATACATATCCCAACTGAGATGAACTGAAAAATAACATGTTGTTAGATCAGGCGTATCTCTACGTGCACAACAATTTAGTTTTGATTTAGTATAACATAGAATCATGGCAAGCATCTGTATGTTTTCCTGTACGGGCCTTTGAACTGTCAAACTTGTTATATCCGGTCCAATTTGATTTCAAGAAAACGTATTTAAGTTAGCCATGTACGCTAGTTCTCTTGTTGGATCCCTTGTTTCGATATAGGTTTGATAATAACTGATATTTGGCATCGGCACACCATTTAGACAAAGTGGCTATTAATAAGATTAGCAAGTTTTTTTTTACCTATTTTTGAAGCACGAAATAATGCAACAATTTTGAGGAAAACTAATTTAATAGGCATGAGTTGGGTAAGATGGTTTGGCGCTTAGATCTAATAATGTTAGTTTAAATTAATCAAAGAATAGTTAATCTGTTTTGATATTATGGTGTGTCAATCTCACGTTTTAGTATTATTGAATAATAGAATATAGAATGAAAGCAGTTTTTCTTTGTACAAACTCGGTCGCAATTTTCCATTCGCATTAGCCGTAAACTAATAATTAATAAGTTACGTTTTTAGCATGTAATTAATTAAGAGATTTTCTTTTATTTTAGAGACGAACTTAATAGGAAAATATAGTCACTGTAGGTTTATCCTTTTAAATAAAAATGAGACGAGCCTCGACAAACAAAAATGCACAAGCTGCGGGGCCCTCTAAATGTATATATTAAAATACTTAGAATTCGGGACAGGCCGTTTAGCGAATTTTACGGCCTTCCCAAAATAACAATACGCTAGTTGCTTTAGGCGCACCTTTAATAATTTAACCTTCTTAAACACGGGTGCACATTGATGTGACCCAAATCCGAATCTCAACGGAGTCAAAATGTGTCGACGACCACGGGTGCATTGATTGTGACGTGGTTCGAGATGCATTTTCACGACGTTGCAATTCTATAAAAATAAATGATAATAATAAAAGCGGTTTAAACTTAATAAAAGCACATAAGTCACAACATGTATTTAAATCAGATATTTAGCCATTATAACAATTTAAGCGACCGTGCTAGAACCACGGGATTCGAGGGTGCCTAACACCTTCCCTCGGGTCAACAGAATTCCTTACTTAGAATTTCTGGTTCGCAGACTTCATTTGGAAAAGTCGAAAATTTCCTCGATTTGGGATTCAAGATAAACCGGTGACTTGGGACACCAAAAGCCAAACCTTTCCCAAGTGGCGACTCTGAATTAAATAAATAATCCCATTTCGAATATTGTCACTTAAATTGGGAAAACTCCCTCGCGCATTTAACCCCTCGGGTAGGCGCGCAAAAAGGAGGTGTGACATATGTGTCTAGTCAAACTACCCGTACCGCTACGGTCTCCAGTAAATTTATGAACTAGTTGAGACCCACAAGTTTTACATTTAGCCTTATTTTGTTCTCTTAGTTGAGTAAAAAAGTGCCAACCAAGAGATGTTTCAGGCCGTTTAGCAGGTTGTCTATTAAAAGTAGGGGTTACTACAGGAGGGTCAGGCGGGGCATCATTTGGGTTATTAACAGGACTAGTAGGTGTATCATCTAAATCGGGTTGCATTTCATCTAAATCATCATTTTCCTCATCATTTTCAAAGATAGTTTCATTAGGATAAAGAACATTCATAACTTCTTTATTTAATTGTTGATCCAGTGCAACATCATGACAAAATTGACTATTGAAAAATTGAAAATAAGGGATATCACTATCAAGAATAATAGGTGGAGGAGGACGGGTAACAGGTCTGGGTCGGGGAGCCGGGGGAAGAGTAGTAGCTTGGCTACTATTTTCATCAATTTTAGATTTTCCCTTACCCTTACCACCAAAAACTTTTTCAAAGAAAATGCCATATTAATTATAATTATACTAAATAAAACTAACAAAACTATAATATTAAAACTTAAGAGTTGGAACGAGTTTACCGAATTGACGAACAACTTCTTGAAAATTGAATATCGTTGAAGACTTGAAGACTTGAATACTTCAATTCACCAACTTCACAATTTTTCACGAAATTGCAATAATAAAGTAAGCAATTATAGAAGAAAATTAGAGAGAGATTGATGAATTTGTGAGTAAAAATGAAAGAATAGGGGGGGGGATTTATAGTTGAGAATTGGGAAAAGTATAATTATAAAAAGTTTGGGGTTAAAGCAAAGTTTGGGGGCCAAATGGCTATTTTTTAAAGTGAATAACGGACAAATTTTGAAGCCCAACGGTCAGATTTTAAAATCTAGCTGTTGGGCATTTTTAATTTTTTTTTAAAAAAATAGCCATTGGGGCCCGTTGGGCCCGGTTGAACCGGCCTAGGCCCGCCTACCGGTCCTGGGCTCACGGACTATTTGTGTTGAACTGGACCACCGCGGTCTTTTGCACCACTTAAGCCCAGACCTACTTGAACCGGCCCATTAGGCCCGTTTGGACCGCGGTCCTAGGCTGGTCCCGGGCCCAGACCGGCCCACAGTACAACCTTAGTGTTGAGGCTTCATTTATTGATTTTGTGCCCATTGTTCGTAAGTTCCCTGAGGTATTCCCTTCAGACCTGCCAGTATGCCACCCGACAGGGATATTGACTTTTGCATTGATTTGGCTCTGGGCACTCAGCCCATTTCTATCCCGCCGTATCATATGGCCCCGCCTGAGTTGAAAGAGTTGAAGGAACAATTGCAAGACTTGCTTGAGAAGCGCTTCATTAGACCCAACGTTTCGCCGTGGGGTGCGCCGGTGTTGTTTGTCAAGGAAAAGGACGGATCGATGAGGATGTGTATTGATTACCGGCAGTTGAACAAGGTTACAATCAAGAATAAGTATCCATTGCCGAGGATTGATGAATTGTTTGATCAGCTTCAGGGTGCCAAAGAGTTTTCAAAGATTGATTTGAGATCTGGCTACCATCAGCTGAGGATTAGGGCATCCGATGTCCCTAAGACAGCTTTCCGCACTCGGTACATGCATTATGAGTTCTTGGTGATGTCATTCGGGTTGACAAATGCCCCAACAACTTTTATGGATTTGATGAACTGAGTGTTCATACCTTATTTGCATTCGTTTGTGATAGTCTTCACTGATGATATTTTGATATATTCCCGCAGTCGGGAGGAGCACGAGCATCATCTCAGAGTGGTTCTTCAGATTTTGAGGGATAGTTAGCTGTATGCTAAATTTTTGAAGTGTGAGTTCTGGTTGAGTTCAGTTTCATTCTTGGGTCATGTTGTGTCAGCAGAGGGTATTTAGGTTGATCCAAAGAAGGTTGAGGCAGTCAAGAACTGGCCTAGACCAGCATTAGCTACAGAGATTCGGAGTTTCTTGGGATTGGCAAGCTACTATCATCGGTTCGTGGAAGGGTTTTCATCTATCGCAACCCCAATGACCAGTTTGACCCAGAAGGGTGCCCAGTTCAGATGGTGGGATGAGTGCAAGGCGTGCTTTCAGAAGCTCAAGACAGCTCTGACTATGGCACCAGTGTTGGTTTTGCCCATAGGTTCAGGGCCTTATACAGTTTATTGTGATGCTTCTCGTATTGGGCTTGGTGCAGTGTTGATGCAGAATAGAAAGGTCATTGCCTATGTTTTGCATCAGTTGAAGATTCATGAGAAGAACTATCCACTTCATGATTTAGAGTTAGTAGCCATAGTTCACACATTGAAGATTTGGAGGCATTATCTGTATGGTGTGGCATGTGAGGTGTTCACGGATCACAAGAGTCTTCAGTATTTGTTCAAGCAAAAGGAGTAGAATTTGAATTAGAGGAGGTGGTTGGAGTTATTGAAGGATTATGATATAACTATCTTATATCACCCGGGAAAGGCCAATGTAGTGGCCGATGCCTTGAGTAGGAAGTCAGCCAGTATAGGCAGCCTTGCTTATATTTCGGTTGGTGAGAGGCCGCTTGCTTTGGATGTTCAGGCCTTGGTTAATCGGTTCGTGAGGTTGGATATTTCTGAGCCTAGTCGGGTATTAGCTTGCACTGTCGCTCGTTCTTCTTTATTGGGGCGTATCCGTGATCGACATTATGATGATCCCCATTTGTGCGTCCTTAGAGACATGGTGCCAAATAGGAGTTTTGAGATTGCAGGGTCGAGTGTGTGTGCCAAATGTGGATGGGTCTTGGGAGTTGATTTTAGAGGAGAGTCCCATAGCTCCCGGCACTCTATTCATCCGGGCGCCGCAAAGATGTATCAAAATTTGTGGCAACATTATTGGTGGCAGAGAATGAAGAAGGATATCGTAGCATATGTGGCTCGTTGATTGAATTATCACTAGTTCAAGTACGAGCATCAGAGGCCTGGTAGGTTATTTTAGAGGATTGAGCTTCCCGAGTGGAAGTAGGAGCGGATCACTATGGACTTCGTTACTGGACTTCCGCAGACTCGGAAGAAGTTCAACACTGCATGGGTCATTGTTGATAGGCTGACCAAGTCAGCGCATTTCATTCCTGTGGCAGTCTCCTATTCATCCGAGAGGTTAGCTGAGATCTATATCCGGGAGATTATCCATCTTCATGGTGTTCCTGTGTCTATCATTTCGGACCGAGTATGCAGTTTATCTCGCGTTTATGGAGGGTAGTTCAGCGAGGGTTGGGTACGCAGGTTGTGTTGAGCACAACATTTCATCCTCAGACAGACGGGCAGTCTGAGCGGACTATTCAGATTTTGGAGGATATGCTTCGAGCTTGTGTCATTGACTTTGGAGGCTCGTGGGATCAGTTTTTGCCTTTAGCAGAGTTTGCCTACAACAACAGCTACCAGTCGAGTATTCGAATGGCTCCTTATGAGGCTTTATATGGTAGACGGTGCCGGTCTCCAGTTGGATGGTTTGAGCTGATAGAGGCTCGGTTATTGGGTACAGATCTGGTTCAGGAGGCCTTGGACAATGTCAGGATTATTCTGGATAGGCTTCATATGGCTCAGTCCAGGCAAAAGAGTTATGCAGACCGCAAGGTTCGAGATGTGGCTTTTATGGTCGGTGAGCGGGTATTGCTCCGAGTGTCGCCTATGAAGGGCGTGATGAGATTTGGGAAGAAGGGCAAGCTTAGCCTTAGGTTCATTGGTCCGTTTGAGATTCTTGATAGAGTGGGAGAGGTGGATTATAGACTTGCATTGCCGCCGAGCTTATCAACCGTGTATCCAGTGTTTCATGTGTCCATGCTTCGGAAGTATCACGATGATCCATCCGACGTGTTAGATTTCAGCACTATCCAGTTGGACAAGGACTTATCTTATGAGGAGGAAACAATGGCTATTCTAGACCGGCAGGTTCGTCAGTTGAGATCGAAGAGTTTTCCTTCTATTCGTATTCAGTGGGGAGGTCAGCCTCCTAAGGCATCGACCTGGGAGTCCGAGTCTGATATACAGAGTCGTTATCCCCATCTTTTCCCCGACTCAGGTACTTCCTTCTTCTGTCCGTTCGAGGACGAACAGTTGTTTTAGAGGTGGAGAATGTGATGACCCAAAAGGTTATCACTTGCTTTAAATTAAATTCTGTATTTCTGAGGACTTGAAACCTCATTTAGAGTCACCTCAATTTGCGTGCGCAGTCCAGGTGCGTAGCCAGAAAGCTTAAATATGAAATTCTGTGAAAAATGATAAAATTTGGTTATGAAATGAGTTAATTTGACTTCGGTCAACATTTTGGGTAAATGGACCCGTGATTTGATGGTCCCGGAGGGTCCGTAGGAAAATATGGGACTTGGGTGTATGCCCGAAATCGAATTCCGAGGTCCCAAGCCCGAGAAATAAATTTTTAAAGAAAATTATTTTCTCAAATTGTTCAAGGAAATTTGAAATGAAATTTGATTAGAACATGATGGTATCGGGCCCATATTTTTGTTCCGGCGCCCGTTACAGGTCTTATATATGACTTAAGACGTTTCTGTGGAATATGGTGAAATATTAATGTCATTTGACGTGATTCAGACTTAAATTGCAAAAAAATGATGTTTAAAGAAGTTTTGAAAAAATTTCATTGACCTTGAGATTTAATTTGATGTTCATGATATTATTTTGGATTTCATTACACGAATACATCCGTAAGATGTTTTTGAAGTTTTGTGTACACTTGGTTTGGAGTTTCGAGGGCTCGGGTGAGTTTCAGGTAGGTTCCGGAGTGTCTTAGGCCTAAAAACAAATACAGCTGTTGCAAGCTCATAGAGGTGGAAGGCCTCTGAATAGAATAGTGCGGTCCGCACAAAATGGAGTGCGGCCGCGGAGGGGCCTGTGCGGCCGCACTAGATTCTGTGCGGTCCGCGGTGAAGAACAGATTCACTCGTTTGACTTCGGAAGCCTATATCTTTTGATCTACAAGGAATTTTGAGATGATTCAAAACGAAAGTTGTAGCCCTTTGTGTCTAGTTTCCAGAAAGGTAAAGAAATCACAATTTGGACATCTGTAGAGAAATTTAGGACCAAAATACTAAGACCTGTTACTGCAGAACACAGGAAGCCTGTGCGGCCGCGGTTGATTTTGTGCGGTCCGCACAGGGCATTTGAGGGCAGTATATTTCGACGGAATTTCTAGTTATTTTTCAATTTTTAAGACCCCAAAAACATAAGAGGCGATTTTTCAAACAACATTTCTTCTCCAAATCAATTGTAAGTCGTTTTTAACTAGTTTTCTTCAATCATTAACATCTTTTAACATGATTTCAACTTTAAATCAATGATTTTCATGGGGGAAATTGGGTGTTTGGGTAGAACTTAGGTTTTTCAAATTGGGTATTTGGACCTCTTTTTGAGGTGTGATTTCAAAACAAATTATTTATTTGAGTTCGCGGTGGAATGGGTGATCGGGTTTTGGTTCGAACCTCGGGTTTTGACCATGTGGACCCGAGTGCGATTTTGACTTTTAGGTAAAACTTTGGAAAATCCATTTTCATGCATTCAAATTGATTCATTTAGCATTTATTAATATAATTAAGTAACTTGTGGCTAGATACGAGCGAGTTGGTGGTGGAATCAAGAGGTAAAGCGATAGTTGAGGCTTGAATTGCGTTCGTGACATCGAGGTAAGTGTCCGGTCTAACCTTAGCTTGAGGTATTAGGAGTTGAGTCCTATTTGCTATTTGCTTCTTGTTGAGTACGACGTATAGGCATGTTGACGAGTATCTATACATTGGTATCAAGCATGACCGTGAGACTTAAATTGATACTTGTTGTATTCTTGAATGTTACTATGGTTGAAATAATGAGTAAATCCTTGATATTGAGCAAAGACTTAGTTTGTTTATCATGGAATCTACTTATGATTGAGAAATGGTGGTAATTGAGACAAGTAGGAGTTGAGTTAAGACTGGTTATAGCTGATTTTCCCTTTCCGGGACGTATATACTTGTACTGCCGAGTTCCCTTGCCGGGATAGTGTAGTCTATTGTTGATCCCTTGCCGGGACG
Source organism: Nicotiana sylvestris (assembly GCF_000393655.2). Taxonomy (NCBI): domain Eukaryota; kingdom Viridiplantae; phylum Streptophyta; class Magnoliopsida; order Solanales; family Solanaceae; genus Nicotiana; species Nicotiana sylvestris. Next base: position 31,073,378 of record NC_091068.1, read on the forward strand.
GTTACTTATGATTATTGTTGACTGTATAATTGGAACGGGTTGCGCGCCGCAACAAGTATTATATTGGATCGGGTTGCACGTCGCAACAGATATTATATTGGATCGGGTAGCACGCCGCAACAGATACTACATTGGATCGGGTTGCACGCCACAACAGCTATATATATATGGATCGGGTTGCACACCGCAACAATGTTAAATGATAAGGGATCGGGTTGCATGCTGCAACAGTATTGTTATTGTATTGTTGTAGATATTGAGCTATCCTTTCATATTTTATTAAGTTTCTGTTGGACTTGATATGTTTCCTCGAAGCATGTACCCCCTCCCATTTTAAACTACTTATTCCTGTTTATTTTCCGCCATATATTATATAACTGCACAAGTTTATCTAGAGTCTGGTCCTAGCCTCGTCACTACCTCACCGGGGTTAGGCCAGGCACTTACTAGCACATGGGGTAGGTTGTGCTGATACTACACTCTGCACTCTGTGCAAATACCGGAGCGACACTTGATCATCAGTAGTAGGGGAGCCAGCCTTCAGTCCACCGAGACACCGAGGTAGCCTTGCAGGCATCCGCAGGCCCGACGTCTCCTCTATCTTTTATTATGTTCTGGTATCTCATGTATCCGAGACAAACAGTGTTATTCTTCCTTCAAACTGTTGTATGTAGTACTCTTAGTAGTCCATGGATATTGTGACACCAGTTTCTGGGTAGAGGCATGTGTTGACTTTTGAAATATTTTGGTTTTATATATATTTAAGACTTCCACTTAAATCTCATATTCCGCTGTCATTTAGATGTTTATCACTTGTTAGTATAAGTTGTAAAAAAAGAGATTAAAATAGAAGAGTTAAAGATTTCTAAGTTTGTGGCTTGCCTAGATTCTACGAGTAGGCACCATCACGACTCCCAAGGGTGGGAATTCTGGATCGTGACACGACTGGTCGGGTCGTTACAAACATAGTATGACAACCGAGTCTAATGAATTTGTTATTAAGTTGAATGTTTCTGTATCGCTAGAGATAAAGAATTTGAGCTTTCAGTTGACGGTATCACCAACCGCCGACATCGAGAATTGTGTTGGAGGTATCATAGTTGGTGTTGGGAATTGCTCTGATGGTGAATGTGAACTTGGGAAGGAAATAATTGGACAATAATAATTGTTCAGAAGTTACAATTAAGATAAATGGTGGATGTTCCTGCCTGAACAAAAACATTCTAAGCTCTATTGTTAAGGATTAGACACCAACAAAATAGGAAAGCTCAGAGAAGAAAAATGTTGAATAACAAAAGTATTTTCTATTTTGTTTTTGTGGCTCTATAGTCATTCCTTTTTTCCCTACTAGATGGAAGAGGAAGGGTGGTGGATGGTGGTGGAAGCTGGTGGGAGGGAAAGAGAGTAAGGAAGAAGGAGAACAAAATATTTTGTTCAAAGATATTGGCTTGCCGCGCTCAAAATTATTGTTGCACACATACTTTTTCATGTTGGCAATATATGTCTAATTGGCACAATTTGACTCTAGTTCAGGGGTTCAATAGGAACAAAGCTTAGTTCAAGTGTCTAAATGGAAAAAAGGGACAAGTTTAAGAGGCCACTTATGTATTTGGTCACATATAAACTTAAAGATAGTGTTAAGTAAAATAATTTCTTTCATCAGTGAGAAAAAGGGTAAATTTTATAAATGGTCATATAACAATGACTTTTTTTCAGCAGTCATAATAATTTTTTTTCAAGACAAAAATCATAAAACTTTCACAAACTCACACAAAAATAAGAGTGACTAGAAAACACAATTTTCCAGTAGTGTTCTCTTATTCCACTTTTTTGTTTTTATTTTTAGTCTAATAAATATCCAACTAAATAGGAGAAATATATATTTTTAGTTGCTCCAAAAAATAATAGCTGATATGTGATGACCCGGCCAGTCGTCTAATGAGTTACCGCTCTGTTCTCCCATTTCTGCTTCTTATTGCTTTGTTTATCGGTACTATGTGTGATCGGGTTGGTTGGCTCGGGTTTGGAAAGTTTTTGGTAAGGTTTGAGACGCTTAGTCTCTTTTGAGGAAGCTTAAGTTGGAAAAGTCAACCAGATGTTGACTTATGTATTAAAGGGCTCGGATGTGAGTTATGATGCTTCGGCTAGCTTTAGGAAGTGATTTAGGACTTAGGAGCGTGATCGGAATGTGTTTTGGAGGTCCGGGGTAGATTTAGGCTTGAATTGGCGAAATTGAAATTTTGGCATTTTCTGGTTGTTATGTGAGATTTAGATATAGGGGTCAGAATGGAATTCTGGGAGTTGCAGTAGTTCTGTTGTGTCATTTGGGATGTGTGTGCAAAATTTCTGGTCATTCGGACGTGGTTTGGTAGACGTTTTGATCAAAAGCGTAATTCGGAAGATTTTGGAACCTTAGGCTTAAATTCGATGTGTTTTGGATGATTCGATGTTGTTTGGGATGTTTTGAAGATTGGTATATTTGGATAGTGGTATAGGACTTGTTGGTGCTTTTGGTTGAGGTCCCGGGGGCCTCGAAATGATTTTGGATGGTTGGCGGAAAGTTTGGAATTTGGAAATGGCACCTAAAGTTTTAGGACTGTTGTCATAACCGCATCTGCGGTTGGGAGGTCGTAGGTGCGATCCCCGCAGATGCGGAGGACCAGTCACAGAAGCGAAAAGAGCCTACGAAGGCAGGAACCGCAGAAGCAGTTGAGGTACCGCAGATGCTGCGTCTTGGACCGCAGAAGCAGTATCTGGACTGCTGGTGCGAAAAGCCTGGGCCAGAAGGTATAAAAGCATTCCTTCGCGATTTTTGAGTTGTTCTTCACCATTTCAATTAGATGTTGGAGCCTTTTGGGAGATTTTGAAGAGGGAATCAAGGGATATCATCTGGAGGTAAGATTTTTGAGTCTAATAATCGACCTATGGCATTATTTCATTGATTTGGCCTAAGATTAATGAAAATTAAGGGTCAAAAATTGGGAAACTAGGGCTTGGTATTAAAGCCTTGACTTGAGGATTTGAGGGGCCATTTTGGGTCGGATTTTGGGACTTTGGATATGTATGAACTCGTGGGGAGATAATGAATCTATTGATGTAAATTTTATCAAATTTCGAGACGTGGGCCCGAGGTCAGGTTTTGATGTCGTGATTCTGATTTTGGATAGATTCGACCCGAGCTGAGGCCGATTCTAGGGGTAAAGACATCGCGGGCTAGAGTTTGGACAAGATTGAGGTGAGTAATGATTTTAACTGTTGTCCTGAGGGTGTGAAACCCCAGATTACACATCGATGTGCTATATTGAGATAACGCACACGCTAGATGATGAGCGTGGGGTCGTGCACCATTGGGGATTGTGACTTAGTCCATCCCGAATGACTATTTTACCGCGTATTTGATTAAAGTTGTTTGCTATCATCATGTTTTGGGAGAAATGCCATATTTAGGCCTCGTGCCAACTATTTGGACCCTTCGGGGATTTTTACTGATATTTCCTCATTGTTTTGACTTTATACTTGTACTCAGTCATGCTATATTCTATTGTTTTTGTAACTTAACCATGTTTACTCTATTTTAATAAATTAAATGATAATTTGGGTTGAGCATCATATCTTACTATTTCCCGAGTGGCTTATGAGATTCTGACTGAGTAAGGCCGAGGGCCTGTATTGTGAGGATACATTGATTTAAGATTATAAGGACGAGGGTCTGAATTGACGCCATGAGGTGGCTTGATATGAGGCCGAGAGCCTATTGATTATGCCACGATATGACTTGATATTGCGCTTGGGCCGTAAGGGGCCCCTCCCGGAGTCTGCACAACCCCAGTGGGCGCGGTTACCATTGTGATATGAGATATAGCCCGAGGGGCTGGTGTTGTTCCATGATATTGCTCGAGGGGCGGATTCTATTGACATTGTGCCCGAGGGGTGAATTTTTATGTGTTTATCTGTTCTAGCTGCTTTTCATTTAATTGTTTAACTATTAAAAATGAATTTTAAAGAAGCTTATTCTGAACTAAGGTGTTTTTATATGTTTTCACTGTTTTATTGCTTTTGTTGGTTTTATACTGCTTCTTTATAGCATGTTGATGTGCTTTTACATGATTTCTTATCGCTCAACCTTCATTTATTGTTATTACTCTCTAAGTTGGAGTACTCACTTTGCTCCCAGTACTGTGTGTGCAGATTCAGGCGCTTTAGGTCCCGCTAGCGAGTGTTGATTATTCCAGCTCAGGCGGATTCGGAGATTCACTAGGTAGCTGCTCGACGTTCGCAGCCCAGTGCTTCTCCCTCTATCTTATTTTCTCTTGTTTTAGTTCTGTAATAGTCTATGTAGACTCTTCCTATTTCAAATCGGTTAGTAGATGCTCCTGACTGGTGACACCCCGATGTCGGGCTATATCTATTCCGCAAATGTACAATTTCACCCTATTTTGGGATTATTATTATGTTAAAGACTTAATTTGTATTATTTTAATTGCTTAAAAATGAATTGGGAGTGTGTTGGCTGGCCTTGTCTTCATGAGAGGTGCCATCACTGTAGACATGTGATTTTTGACCCTCCCCAAGATTTTTTTTATTTTAGCATGTAAATATTTAATTTAGGCCTAATATCGCTATTTCAACTAATTTTGACTCTTTTACTTTATTTTATTACAAGAAAAATAAAATTACAAAAATAGTTTCATTAATGTTTTGTAGTCATTTTTAATCTTGAAAAATACCAAAAAAATAGTTTATTTTAATGGTCAGTCTTATTTTAATAGTTATTTTACTTAAGTAGGATTAATTAATAAATGAGATCGTATTTTTAGTCTCGTTCGCGGTGAAAGAATAAATTTGGGCTCAAACGACCCATTTTTAGGCATGATTTTCGGACCTAGCCCATAATTCCAAAGCCCAATACCCCTATAACCCTAGACTTAGACTATAAAAGGACATACACCCAAATGACCTAAGACCTAGACACAACCCCAAAATATCAGCCGCAATACACTCCATGGAAATGAGCTGAAAATGCACAAGGACACAGCCGTTAGGATCAGCTTGCCGTCTTTGAAAACTTTCTTCTCCAATAAATCCTACATGACTGCCATCTTCAGTGATGTTTTTCATAAGAAGATAGAAGCAATTAACATCCTATAGTAGCTGCCCAAAATAATGATATTGTCGGCCCATCCATACATTGCACAAGATTTCTCAAAGGTTTAGACTGAGAAAATCCAAGTTCATTTACCAATTCACCCACTTAATTGCAAATGTTGATGTCAAGTTTTATTCCAACTAGTACTAATCAATCACTGACCACTCTTTATATAAAATAGCGAGACGTTTCTGTTGAGGGAAAAGAGAGACTCGAGCTCGCATAAAACACGACATCTGATTTGTGTACAAAGCTGAATTGATCATCCAAAAGTTGGCGTTAGTCTACGATGGCTGATATCATGTCCGAGTACATCAACAGATGCCGATACGGAGGATAAGAATAGGGGCGTTTGAGGAAGTGGGAGTCCGAGTTCGAGCATTCCGAGTTCTGATCGTGGTTTTGTGTCGCCTCGAATCCTTGTTGCTGTTTTTCTCGTTCAGTTTTCACACTCAAAGTTTGTAGTCGACTTGCTTCATTTTGCTATTCAAGGAAAATTGCTATTTCAGATTTGGTTATTTATGTCTATGCTTGAGTTTTTACAAAATTAAAGTTGCTGGTTCGAGTTATGTCGTTAAGTTTGTGTTGGAATTCTGAATCGGAGTGTGCTTGGGTTTGTCAGTTCGTGGTAGTTTTGCTTCGAGTTCAAGGGTTATGTTCAGCTCATATCTAATTCACGCCGAAAAGGTTCTCGTTCTCATTGAGGTTCAACTCTTCAATCCTCTACTCATTTTATTCTAGCTGAATGTTAATCGTTTGTTTGGTGATTTGGTTCTCTGATTTGTTTGGTTATTGTCTCCATTTTTGAGTTGGGTCATGTAGTTATCTACTCGCATGTTATTTGAATTGGTTATAGTTGAACATGATTTTGTCACAGTATAGAAATTGGGTTGCTATTCTTCAACTGAACTACGTCAAAGTAGATTAAAGGGGCTCGGGTGTGCATTTCATGTGACCCTGCCATAATTTGGAATAATAATAATAATAAGATAAATATACTAAAATCCAGGTGTACATTTCATGTGACACGGTTCTATTTTCCAACAAGGTTAAATATAACGTGTCGTGAACCACGGGTGCATTTCATGTAGCGTGGCTTACGATGTGTTTTAAATAACCTTGAATTTTCCCGAAATATTAAAAGCGGCTAAAAGCTAAAAATGCACCATAGGTTTAAAACATGTCATAAATCAGATAATAGGTCAATTTTAATAGTTTAAGCGACCGTGCTAGAACCACGAAACCCGGGAATGCCTAACACCTTCTCCCGGGTTAACAGAATTCCTTACTTAGAATTTATAGTTCGCATACTTATAAAGTAAAGTCGAAATTTCCTCGATTTGGGATTTTAAAATAAATCGGTGACTTGGGACACCAAATAAACTATCCTTAGTGGCGAATCTAAAGAAATTAAATAAAAGAATCTCATTTCGAATAATGTCACTTTAATTGAAAAAACTCCCCATATACCTTTCGGGTGGTAAAAAAGGAGGTGTGACAGCTCTGGCGACTCTGCTGGGGAGCTATAACCCAGAACTTTTGCTTCAGGGTTCAAGAATTTGAGCTTAGAATAACTATTATATTTGGCTTTTATCTGATTTTATTATATGTTTGGGCCTAATGTGCTAAATGTCGCTGTTTACCGGTTTGATATTATTTGAACTGTATATAAACTGTTACGAAACCCTTCTCTTTTCATCTTCGGGGAAGTGCACGCTGCGTGACTCCTCTTCTGTTAGTGTCATACCTTAAATTGGAAGAGGCTCGGACAAGTTACAATGTCGGATGGCCTTTTGGTTCCCAATACGTAGCCCTCTCTCGACTCGAGTTGTCCGCTCAGGTACACCAAGTCTAGAACAATATACCCAGGTATTAAACCTAGAATAACTCAGCCTCATGCTGGATCCCTAGTAAGAACGTTTGTTTGCATCACGTGCATCTGACTTTGGGGACTCAACACAGGGGTTGGGTCTGTCTAGGGCAGGTGTACCCAAATTAAAAAAGGCCATCTTGATGCATCTTACATGCTACTTGCGCAGCTGTTTGTTTCGGCTTTCATGTTGACCAGGGAAAGAAAATAAAAAATAAAAAAGAGGAAAAAAATCCAAAATCAAAAAACAAAAGTGAGAGTAGGTATTTAAAAAAAATCTAAAACTCTGCCGAAATTTTGAAAAAAAAGGAAAAAGAAAAAGACAAGGTCATTTCAAAATGAGCACAAAATATTCAAGTGCCATGTTTCCCTGTTCCGTCAAAAGTGACGAACTACGCGGGTCTGATTCTCACCGGATGTGAGATACGTAGGCAAACCTCATCGGTTCCGGCCCACAATTTTCAAAAAATCCAATAATATTTTTTCTTTACTTCCTTCTTTAGAAAGACTTTCTTTAGACCACAATTTTCACAAAGAAAAAAACAAAAACAAAATTCAAAAATATTTTCCTTTACTTCTTTAGGAAAGTCTTTCTTTGAGACCCCGATTTTTAAAGTGCAGGGTCCCTATAGTCATGGTATCTAAATGAGAATGTTGAAGTTCCTATAGACGTGGTAACTAAATAAGAATGTAGAAAATCTTATAGACATGACAACTAAATGAGAATGCAGAAATCTTATAGGCATGGTAGCTATATGAAAAAATGCAGAAATCTTATAGGCATGGTAGGTATATGAAAAATGTAGAAATCTTATAGGCATGGTAGCTATATGAAAAAATGTAGAAATCTTATAGGCATAGTAGCTATATGAAAAATGCAGGAATCTTATAGGCAAATTATCTACCTTTTTTTACATGCATGGTTACCCTTCCCATTTCACTAACCATCCCCAAAAGTTATTACAGTCCAAATAAAATAAAGAAAAATACATCAGAAATTGAAAATTACAACCAAGGAGAGCCTGATTCAGACTTCCTGTCTGAAGTATGAAGTAAACCAACTCTAAAGATCATGTTTCAAAGCCTTTCTCCCACTTGGGTGTGGCAGAGTTCCCTAATAGTTTCATAACAACTTCGGGCAGTGCTTACACCCAAATGTATCACCATAATAAGCCAAAGTCCAGCGTGGAAGGGCCATCCCTCAAGTGTCCAAGTTCAGAGGGAACTCATGGTCCCTAGGCAAGGCTCACAAGAGATGGGCAGAACTTAGGAACTAAGAGAGAGTGTAAGTGCAGAATTCTGAAAGGGGGAAAGGTAAAGGGAAACAACACACATAGGGATATAGAGAATGGGGAGTTGCAACAGGTAAAAAGCAGGCTAGTGGGCATAACCCAACAATGGGAGATGCTGGCACACCCATAAGCCTACTGGAACACATTGTTTAGAGGTCAAGTTCAATCCATAGACAATAACTTGTATATTTCCATGTTTTAAACTGTAACTCAAAGCACATAAAGGGAAATAGGGAATAGGGATTCATAGCAGAAACAAGCAAAAGGGAATCAACATGCTAGTTTAAGTATTTAACTCTACAGAAGTAGTAAAGTAGACATAGATGCAGAACGCTATAAGTAAACGCATTGTGGGGATGCTGAAATTTGAAATTAGGACATACTAGTTTCAAAGAAACAAGTAGAGAAAAATACAGTAGTCTGGTAAAAACCTCAGTGCAGACAAGAAGAGAGAGTTCTATTATGTGAGTAAGAGTTCAAAAGAGATTGTGAATTGTTCGTCTGAAGTGTAGAAAGGTCGTGCCCTTTTATAGTGTAAAAAACAAGTAGAAATAAGGTAAGAAATAATTGAAGAGCTGATTGTCAATCAATTACACAAGACTCCCTTTAGTTAAGAGATTCAGATTCAAACGAGTATAAACCAATTAAGTAAAGAAATTAATCAAACACTTTGTGCAAAGTAGGCAATTAGGGGTGAATACATAAAAGTTATTTAAGGACAGAGTTTTTGAAATACACGATTTGTATAAATAATGTAAGGAAATCAATTGACAGCCAGTAAATCAACAGTCAGGAATTTTGTATGAATGAACCGAGTCAAAAAGATAGGAAAGGTTTTTAACTTAAGGGAGATCAGCAAATAATGGAAAGAGAATCAATCAGACCATATTCAGAGGGAAGTATGAACTAGTCACAAATTTAAAAGCCACTTTAAAGGGAAGTCTTTCATATATAAGGAGCATACGAACATGTTAAGCATGAAAGAAAAAATTGTCATGTCACTGTAACATTAGTAGAAAAATCCACAGTAGAAGGGTTTAGTAAAAAGGTCATAATCATATGAAAACAAGGAATTGGTCTAAAAGAGTTGAGGGTTTTGAAATAACACCCCTAGTTCAGGCAAATCGTAAAATCAAACTTGGCGGAAGCCCCAAATTCTAGGGTTTCCACCTTGAATCAAGTACAAAGATGAGAAGGAAAGTAGTCGAAACAGGCTCAGAGGTTTCAGAACTGAAACCTCTTGTATGTTTCTTTATTCAACAGAAACTCATGAAAAAACATGATAGCAAAGTAACATGCAAACACAGTAGAAGGGTTCAAAGAACATAATAGAAAATACTGATAAGAACAGTAGAAGAAGCATGCTTAAGAGGTTTTCTAGAAGAAGCTTAAACAGGGCTTAGTAGAAGAAAAAATAGTAAAAACACTTAAGAATACAATAGAAAAATATAGTAGACAGAACATAATGGAACATGGTAGAAGAAAATACTAGAACATAGTAGAAGAGCATACGAGAACATAGTATAAAAAATACAGTAGAAGAACATACAAGAACGGGGTATAGAAAACACAGTAGAAGAACATACGTGGTAGAAGGAAAACATAAGAACACAGTACAGGCAAATACACACAAAAGAAAAAGGAGAGAAAGTCAGAGAAACACTTAAACATTTTCAGAAAACCCTAGATCGGAAACGAAGCGGTTTTGAAAGTAATTTTTGAAAGAAAAGTTAGGGAAATCATTTGAAAACTCAAGGAGAGAACAGATACACAATGGATCTAAAGAAATCCGAGAAAACCTCGAAGGGTTAGGGTTTCAGAAGAACCCTAGAAGTGAGATAGGCTTTGAAAGGTCACCGATCTGAGTCGGAGAGGTCGAAATCAGGCTCAAACCACAATGGTTGGCCGAAGCAAGGCCGGAATCGGCAAAGGTCTGGGTGGAAACCTTCGAGGTCAGGCCTCGAATCTTTAGGTATCAGGTGTGTGGGAGCAAAAGGAGGTGGGTATGAGAATCCTACATCCTAAGAAGCCATGGATTCCGGTGGGTTTCAAGGTAGAAGTGGTGGTAAGAGGCGGTTAGGATTTGGGAATGTTCGAGAGAGTTTGAGAGTTCAGAGGCAGCTGGTTAGGTAAACTGATTTAGGGTTAAGGGGTGTTGGTAGATTAGAAAAGGAAAGGAGGGTTTGTGGCCGTTGATCATTTTAATCAACGACCTGGATTTAATGGGGGGTCGGACGAGTTAACTTAATTGGATTAGGGGTGTGTAGTTTAGGAATTGGGTCGGTGCATTTGAAATTGAAATTGGGGTCAATTGGGGGGTTGATTTAGGCTAAAATCGAAATAGTTAGGGCTAGTATTTAAATAGCCACTTTTTCCCTTTTCATTTTATAAGAATAGTAAAGTGATTTCTGAAAACAAATTAAAAGTACTAAATTAATAATACACAAATATTAAACTAAAAATACTGGGACCAATTTTGTAATTATAAACGCAATTAAATCTTAAAATAGGCTAAAATTGCAATTATGTGCAATTTAATTTTAAAAATACTCAATAAATTTGTAAAAAATGTGAAAAAATTAATTTAGCTATATTTTGGTATAAATATGATAATTCAATAAAGGAGTTACCAAAAATGATAATTTGGGAAATAATTATTGGTTTTTTCTGATAAAATAAGGCGATAAATTGATTTAAAAATCTTTTTTAAAAATTGGAAAAATAATAAAACACTTGGACATGCTTATATATGCATACATATTCTATTTTGAAAGTATTTTGCATATGAAAAATTGGATATCAACAACTGCCCCTCTTTACCCGGGAAGGATGAAAGAGTTATCGGGTAAAGATATGATGGCCAATTTTGACCGAACAGAATGGTTTGAAGAATTTGACCGAGCCTTGGCTCTTGAGCTGCCTACATATCCCTAGTCTTACAGGAATCAGGCCATATGTAGTCCAGGATCCGTTAGAGGAATATGCCGATGGAGATTTTCCAAGAACTGACGCAATGTTTAGGTTGGGCTAGATGGTTAAGGCCTAATGGGGTTGCAGGAACTAGAGTAGGATCGATCCTGCTGAGATGGCCGTTGCTCGCTGGTTTACCTGCAAATAAACAATGTATTGTGCAGAAATTTAAACATGATGCAAGTTCCCATCGGACCATGAATGTTGTCTTTGGACGGTTAGGATGATGTCCTCACACCATGACGTCCTGGGCCATGAAGCGTATAATAAGGATTCGTAGGCCATGAAATGGTGCTCTCGGGATATGAGAATGATGCCTCTGAACTATGACGCCTTTAAATAATGATATGCAAAAGATAAAAGGGGTCCTCAGGCCATGGCATGGCGTTCTCGGGCTATGAAAATGGTGCCTCCGCAATGATGCCTTTGGATGATTTGGCGATCTTTCAGCCTATGAGATGTGGTAGGTGGCGATCTTTCAGCCAATGCAAAATGTAAATAAGGTGGCGATCTTTCAGCCAATGCAAAATGTAAATGAAGTGGCGATCTTTCAGCCATGCAAGCTGTAAATGAAGTGGCGATCTTTCAGCCAATGCAAAATGGAAATAAAGTGGCGATCTTTCAGCCGATGCAAGATGTAAATGAAATGGCGATCTTTCAGCCATGCAAGATGGAAACGAAGTGGCAATCTTTCAGCCAATGCAAAATGTAAATAAAGTGGCGATCTTTCAGCCGATGCAAGATGTAAATGAAGTGGCGATCTTTCAGCCATGCAAGATGTAAATGAAGTGGCGATCTTTCAGCCATGCAAGATGTAAATGAAGTTGCGATCTTTCAGCCATGCAAGATGGAGGTAGAGCTTAACCTCGGAAGGCACAATGATAGCCTTATGCAATGCAGAGAATGCAGATGGAGGTAGAGCTTAACCTCGGAAGGCAGAATGGTAGCCTTATGCAATGCGGAGAATGCAGATGGAGGTAGAGCTTAACCTCAGAAGGCATAATGGTAGCCTTATGCAATGCAAAGAATGCAGATGGAGACAGAGCTTAGTCTCGGAAGTCAGAATGGTAGCCTTATGTAATGCAGAGAATGCAGATGGAGGTAGAGCTTAACCTCGGAAGGCAGAATGGTAGCCTTATGCAATGCAGAGGATGCAGATGGAGGTAGAGCTTAACCTCGAAAGGGAGAATGATAGCCTTATGCAATGCAGAGAATGCATATGGAGACAGAGCTTAGTCTCGGAAGGCAGAATGGTAGCCTTATGCAATATAGAGAATGCATATGGAAGTAGAGCTTAACCTCAGAAGGCAAAATAGTAGCCTTATGCAATGTAGAGAATGCAAATGGAGGTAGAGCTTAACCTCGGAAGGTAGAATGGTAGCCTTATGCAATGCAGAGAAAGCAGATGGAGGTAGAGCTTAACCTCGGAAGACAGAATGGTAGCCTTATGCAATGCAGAGAAAGCAGATGGAGGTAGAGCTTAACCTCGGAAGGCAGAATGGTAGCCTTATGTAGGAAGTAAAAATGGCAAATGGAAATAGAGTTTTCTTAGCTGATAGCGGATTGCGGTATCTGATTGTTGGGGACACTGTTGTGCGGATAGTAGTTGCGAGCAAGTGCAACGGTTCAGAGAGTTGTATTCCTGAACTTTGTGAGTGAGCGTATAGTATATTTGATGATTCTGCAACTCAAGTGCCTGCATCCAAAGAAAAATCGTGAGTTTGTAAAGGGGGATAGGTTAGTTCGTATCCCCACTAACTTTGCTTGACCTGCTCGGTTTTGATCCGGCGATACTGTATATATCGTTGGGGTAGCGTTGCTAAACAAGGAAATTTTAGTAATAAACATGCATGATTTAGTAAAAGCATAACATAAGTACATAATTAAGAATAGTTCTCTTTAGATGAACCGACGACTGCAACATGGTTCAAGACATTGCAACTTCTCTTACTCCGGAATTTTGAGGGTCCTCCTCAAAATTCTGCCCCAGTTTCCAATAGCAGGGGAAATGAAAATTTTATTGGATTGTGATCGAACCCATAGGGCTGCCTATGTATTCTCTCTTAAACGGGAATTAGGTCAGGCGTAGTTCAAATTACATCATAAAAGAAAGCATAAAGGTTACACATAGTATCACTTGATTGCGTCTGAATTGATCGGCTTTGGCCAGACTTCTCCGTCTATTTTTACAAGTATGAGGGCTCCTCTTGTTATAACCCGGTGAACCATGTACGGACCCTGCCAGTTGGGAGAGAATTTCCCTTTGGCTTCATCTTGATGTGAAAAGATTTTCTTTAACACCAGCTGCCCCGGTGTGAACTGTCTCGGCTTGACTCTTTTGTTGAAGGCTCTGGATATTCTGTTCTAATAAAGCTGACCATGGCAAACTACATTCATTCCTTTTCCATCTATAAGAGCCAGTTGCTCGTAACGACTCTTCACCCACTCTGCATCATCGAGTTATGCTTCATGTATGATCCTCAAGGAAGGGACTTCCACTTCAGCGGGAATGACCGCTTCTGTACCATATACTAGCATGTAGGGGGTTGCTCATGTTGATGTGCGGACTGTGGTGCAAGTATCCTAATAAAGCAAATGATAGCTTCTCGTGCCACTGCTTATGCTTCTCTATCATTTTTCTTAGTATCTTCTTGATATTCTTGTTGGTGGCCTATACAGCTCCGTTCATCTGAGGTCTGTAGGCTGTAGAATTCTTGTGTTTGATCTTGAAGGTTTCACACATGGATTTCATCAAATCTCTTTTGAGGTTGGAGCCATTATCAGTAATGATTGACTCTAGAATTCCGAACCAACACATGATACGGTCGCAGACGAAATCCGCCATGACTTTCTTAGTCACTATCCTGTAAGATGCTGCTTCAACCCATTTGGTAAAATAATCAATTGCTACTAGGATAAACCTGTGCCCGTTTGATGCGGCAGGTTCGATTGGTCCGATAACATCTATTCCCTAGGCGTTGAATGGCCACGACGAGCTTGTTGCATTAAGCTCATTTGGAGGCATCTTTATCATGTCTGCATGTATCTGGCAGCGGTGGCACTTTTGGACATACTGTATGTAGTCTGTTTCTATAGTCATCCAAAAGTAACCAGCTTGGAGTATTTTCTTTGCTAAAACAAAGCCGTTCATATATGGACCGCAGGTCCCTACATGAATTTCCTCTAATAGCCTGGATGCTTCCTTTGCGTCCACACACCTTATTAATCCCAAATCAGGAGTCCTCCTATACAGGATTCCTCTGCTGTGAAAGAAATTGTTGGATAACCTCCGAAGCGTGCGCTTCTGAATAGCATTTACAAGCTCTGGGTATTCTCCTTTTGCCAAGTATTCCTTGATATCATGAAACCAAGGTTTTCCGTCTACTTCTTCTTCGACATGAGCATAGTAAGCAGGCTGATCATAGATTTTTACCCGAATGGGATCAATGAAATTTTTGTCTAGATGTTGTATCATGGATGATAGGGTAGCCAGTGCATCGTCGAATTCATTCTGGACCCTAGGAACATGCTGGAATTCTGTCTTTGTGAACCTCTTTCTCAACTCCTGCACATGATGCAGATAAGGGAGTATCTTGGAGTTCTTGGTCGCCCATTCTTCTCGGACCTGATGTATAAGCAAGTCTGAATCCCCAATTACTAGCAACTCTTGGATGTTCATGTCAATGTCCATCTTAAGCCCTAAGATGTAGGCTTCATACTCGGCCATATTGTTGGTGCAGGGGAACCTAAGTTTGGAAGACACTGGATAATGTTGACCGATTTCTGATACTAGGACTGCTCCTACGCCACCTCCTTTGAAATTTGTTGTTCTATCGAAAAACATTCTCCAACCATCATAGGATTCTGCAATGTCTTCTCCTATGAATGATACCTCTTCATCAGGAAAATATGTTTCAGGGGTTTGTATTCTCCATCCACGGGATTTTCAAGAAGGTGATCTGCTAGTGCCTGTCCTTTAATTGCTTTCTGAGTCATGTAGACAATGTCAAATTCACTCAACAGGATTTTCCACTTGGCCAGCTTGCCAGTGGGCATGGGCTTCTGAAAGATGTACTTCAAGGGATCCATTCTTGATATGAGAAATGTAGTATATGCACAGAAGTAGTGCCTCAACTTCTAAGCTACCCAAGTCAAAGCACAACAGGTGCGCTCTAACAGAAAATACCGAGTCTCGTACGGGGTGAACTTCTTACTGAGGTAATAGATGGCCTGCTCCTTCCTCCCTATTTCATCATGCTACCCCAGAACACACCAAACGCTCTATCCAATACTGCAAGGAAGAGTAATAGAGGTCTACCCGGCTCAGGCGGAACTAAGACTGGTGGTGTTGATAGGTATTCCTTGATTCTGTCGAAAGCTTTTTGGCAATCAACAGTCCATGTGGTAGCAGTGTCCTTCTTCAACATCTTAAAGATCGGCTCACACATGACCGTAGATTGTGCTATGAACCGGTTGATGTAGTTAAGTCTTCCTAGGAAGCTCATTACGTCCTTCTTGTTCTTTGGCGATGGCAGTTCTTGAATAGTTTTGACCTTAGATGGATCCAATTCTATCCCTCGGTGACTCACAATGAACCCAAGTAGTTTTCTGGCAAGAACCCTAAATACACATTTTGCGGGATTCAGTTTCAGGTTGTATCTTCTCAGTATGTTGAAGAACTTCCTCAAATCTTCTATGTGGTTAGTGGCTTTCTTGGACTTTATGATGACATCATCTACATACACCTCAATCTCCTTGTGTATCATATCATAGAAGATAGTAGTCATGGCCCTCATATAGGTGGCCCCTGCATTCTTTAACCCGAATGGAATCATCTTGTAGCAGTACATCCCCCACGGCGTAATGAAAGCCGTTTTCTCAGCATCTTCTTCGTCCATCCAGATCTGATGATATCCAGCGAAGCAATTTACAAATGATTGCAACTCATGCTTGGCGCAATTGTCGATCAGGATGTGTATGGTCGGCAAGGGGAAGTCGTCCTTTGGACTAGCCCAATTGAGATCCCGATAGTTGACACAGACTCTGACCTTCCCATCCTTCTTCGGCACCGGCACAATATTGGCTAACCATGTTGGATATTCTACTACCCTGAGAACCTTAGCTTTGACCTACTTAGTGACTTCTTCTTTAATTTTCAGACTCATGTCGGGTTTAAACTTTCTGAGCTTCTATTTTACCGGTGGACATGTTGGATCAGTTGGCAGTTTGTGGGCCACAATAGATGTGCTCAAACCATTCATGCCATCATATGACCAGGAGAATATGTCCCCATATTCCCTTAGAAATTCTGTGTACTCTTCCTTTTCAGACGGTGACAAATGAATGTTGATCCGAGTTTCTTTGATATTTTCTGCATCTCCCAGGTTAACAATCTCGGTCTCGTCCAGGTTGGATTTAGGTCTGTTCTCAAAATTCTTGACTTCTTTAACAATCTCTTCCAGTATATCCTCTTTCTCTGAATCTATGTCCGTTTGTTGTGTTGTCTCGTTGCATGTCACAGTCATTGGTTCATCAAGATAGGTAATAGTAATGTTGTATAAGTAAAGTAATGAGAGAAAATAATAAGAGTAAGATTTGTAAGGAAACAGAAATGCTTTGATAAATTTCATAATTGTTTTGAACATTGGAAGATCTTATTGCAAAAATTCAAAAATGCGAAAGGAAATCAACTAGTAAAAATAAAAGATAGTGCATGATGCTTTGTTCAGCCCTGCTACCCCGAGGCTTTCTGGGCTCTGGTGGTTCTGATGATCCAATTGTTGAGGCATGCTCCTCGGCTTACGGCTTGTATGGAAGGGCCTTCCTCCCCCTTCTCCTCGAATATGACACAACAATCCATGTCATTATCTTTTAAGAACAAATTCCTTACTACTGCCAGTGCTTCCTCTTCTTCCGACCCATAGATAACATCGACTGGCTGGAAAGTCTGCTCCAAATGTGGTATTGGCTGCTCTAGCAGGTAGTGTGGACCGTGCCATGGTGGTGACCAGTTGTTGAGTTCCTCCCAATTATACTCATATCCCAGACCAAAAGTGGTGCCATGTTTCTTCAATTTGATAGGCTTGGCGATTTCTTGGAGGTTCTTGCCAAGTCCCTTGCCAGGTTCATATCCGTACCAATTTAGTGTGCTTTCAATTTTGTTTTCCCACCACTTGTCTTTGTCGATGACATTGACTCGCTCGATACGGTGATAGGTTTCCCCGCTTATCCTTCTCCTTCCCCTAATCGCTGGGATGGTTTGGAGATTGTATATGGGATTGCTATCGTCGCCGTGAATGATCACCTCTTGGTGGTTCCACTCAAATTTCACCGCCTGATGCAGTGTCGATGCTACAGCCCCAGCGGCATGAATGCATGGCCGTCCCAATAGCAAGTTGTAAGATGCCAGCACGTCTATAACTTGAAAATCAACATCGAACCAAGTAGGCCCCATTTGGAAACATAGGCTAATTGCTAGACATAGCACATAAGCCAACAGTAGTATGAATGGGACAAGAAGTATTCGACCTCTTTCAGGAAAGGGCTTTACACACGGGGACACTGGTTGATCCTGCTGACATGAACAAAGGAAGGTCTCTTTCGCCTACGAGCATTTGTACGAAGAAAGGAGTCTCGTACAAAGGTTTGGAAAGAAGGATTTTACCTTATTTCAGGTGGGTTAATGCGTATCTGTTCGGGCGGAGGCGGACAATGAAAAAACGGAAAGGAGCGAATGATTCCAACCAATGCCCCAATGGTGGATCTTTGGGAACCGTCGAAAGCTTTGACGTTGATGGCCCCTTCCTTGATCTCCTGCAGTCCCTTCCCCAATGTTTTGAGTGTTACCAATGGACAAATATTGAGGTTGGACCCTCCATCAATCAGGACCCTAGTGATAAAATAATCTTCGCATTGCACGGTAATGTGCAACACTTTGTTGTGACTCAACCCTTCTGGTGGCAGCTCATCTTCATGAAAAGTGATCTTGTGACTTTCCAATACCTGCCCTACCATGTTTTCCATTTCTCATCCAGTGATGTTTCTTGGTACATATGCCTCACTCAACATCTTCAACAAGGCATTCTTATGTATGTCGGAACTTTGCAACAAAGCTAGGATAGAAATCTGTGCCGGTGTTTTGTTCAGCTGATCAATGACTGAGTATTCCTTGGCTTGTATCTTTCTCCAAAGATCATCAGGCCCGATTTTAGTGATGGTCGGCTGACTAGAGGCCTACTTACTCAACTCAGATAAATGCTCTGGAGTATAAACCCTGCCGGTTCTTATCATACCCTGTGCCGCAACTATTTTCCATAATTTAGCTTTCCCTTTCCTTCTCGCCTCGGATATGTAATACCAAGGTATGGAATTTGTATGGAATGGTGTTACGACCGACATTGTTACTGGGATGGGCACCTTTACTCGGAACAGAGCATGTATTTTGGAGGGTAAAACCGCAACTTCAAACGGTGCGGGTGCATTTGCTGGAGACCCAAACTCGACTTCAATTGGTGTTGGCATCTTTGTAGGGGGTGGTGCTTCAAATTCAAGTGGTACATACATATTTACCTCGGCATCCCTAGAAGGCTGAGTCTGGACTACGATCGGACTACGATCGGATTCAAGTGGTACATACATATTTGGTTCGTCACCTTCTGTGATTAAATCGATCGATCCATTGGGATCCTAATCACCCTCTATTTCAATAACGTGAACACCTCCACCCTTATGGTCCGGCAGAGGGTTGTTGCGGACATTCGGAGTAGGCTCATTTGCTACAATGATCAAGTTATCGATCAGAGTCCGGATCTTATCTTTTAGAGAGCGGCATTCATCAATGGTATGTCCCTTCATGCCGGAATGGTATGCACATGATTTATTTGGATTGACCCACTGAGAAGGGTTTTCAGGGGTTATAGCAGGGATAGGGGTGAAATAACTAGTAGCTTTAAGCCTTTCGTACAGCTAGTCAATCGGTTCAGCAATGGCGATATACTATTTGGGGGGTCTGCGGTCGAAATTTGGTCGAGGTCTAGGAAAGTTTTGATGTGTGGGAGGTGATTGATAGTGGGATGGCTGAGCATTGTAGTCTTGGTAGACATGTGCGAGTTGGAAGTATCTGGGTGAAGTAGGTTGATATGTAGGAGGTGGGGGTGATTGGTAAGTAGGTCATGGAGTTTGGTAAAAGGGTGAGGTGCTTGGTAATTCAGGGTAGGCTGATATGTGAGTGGAGGTATCCGATAAGCTTTGTATTTGATAGGGGATTTGGATCTTTGTGCAACCATTACGGCACCTACGTTCCTTTTCTTGGATGCACCACCAGACTGTAAAGCCTTATTTGTAGCTTGCAAAGCTTCAAAGTTGGTAACCATACCACTTTTGATGCCTTCCTCGATCCTTTCCCCTAGCTTGATGATGTCGGAAAATTTCTAGCTCTCAATCAATATCAGCCTTTCATAGTACTACGGGACTTGAGCATGGACGAAAAACTTGTTCATTTGTTCTTCTTCTAAAGTAGGTCTGACCTTAGCAGCTTCCGATCTCCAGCGAATGGCACACTCGCGGAATATTTTCGTGGGTTTCTTCTTTAAGTTCTAGATGTAGAACACATCTGGTGCATTTTATGTGTTGAACCTGAACCTGCCCATAAATTCAGACGCCATACTTACCCAGTTCGACCATTTCTTCGGGTCTTGGCTAATGTACCAAGACAGAGCATCTCCCTTCAAAGTCCTCATGAAAAGCTTCATGAGAATCCTTTTGTCTTTCCCTACTCCGACCAGCTTGTCGCAGTATGTTCTCAAGTGGACTCTCGGATCCCCTGTACCATCAAACATATCAAACTTAGGAGGTTTGTACCCCTCGGGCAGTTCGACATCCGGTTGTATGCAAATATCTTCATAGTTCAACCCTTCCATCCCCTTACTTCCTTCGATACCCTGAATTCGACTAGTCAATCTCTTGAGTTTCACAGCCAGGTTCCTGATGAGTGAGTCTTTATCATCAGACTTGGGTGTGCTTGAGACAGGTTGGGTGGAGGGTGGCATGGTTTCCACATAGATGGGGTTGTTATGGTGGAAATGGTCATTTGTGGAATTCAGAGGTTCTGGGATGAGTAGTGGAGTGTGGCAAGTATTGCAGTGGTGGTGAGGAGCGGGATGGTTTTATGGTTTTGGGATGTTTTGTGGAGGCGTGGGGGTTCTGAGTATTTGGAAAATTGATATCCAGAGTGGTGAGGGAAAATGACAAGTTTGCCAGATTCCGAACCTGATCAAGTTCCTCCTGAAATTTCACCAGTTTCTGCTCGAGTGGGGACACACTTTCTTTGGAAACTTGAGCACCATGAGTGACCTCTACCTGTTCAGTTGAGTTTTCCTTTCTGGTGTTGTTCAAATATTCCATATTTCCTTTGTTCCTACTTCTGATAGGACTAGGAGGAGGAGTGAGTGGAGGGCCCTTTGATCTTGTGGAATGAGATGACGATGCCAGAGTGCACGAACAAACCTTTGGGGAGGGGAGTAAATAAACAAAAAGTAAAAACAAAAAGGTAACAAGTCAGTGAGGATCATAAGAAAGTGTTGCGATATTTAAACACATAGTGCAAGAATGTAAATCACGTCCTAATTTGGGAGCCTCGTTGTGCCCGAGGTAGGCCTAGCAACAAATTGATTTGGAGAACTTAGAATGCTAAATGCCTCATTTTATTGATAAAAGTAGATGAATCCCAAAACGATACTAAATAACAAGAAAATAAAATGTCACTAGTGGCTATTGGCCTTATTACATTTCATAAAGTTAAAGAAAACTCCTATCTATTTGGTTCCAGAAGGACCTTCCCCAGACTCGGGATCTTTGGCTCCATCGAACAGCTTCACCAGCTCGCGAAGTCCCAGCAGCAGGTAGGCTCTGGCCAGGTGTCCACCCTCGTTTCCTTCAGCATTCTGGCAGTCCTCGATCCTCTTGAGAAACTTCCTTTCCAGCTCCACTAAACCCCGTTCCAGGTATCCTAGTCGTTTGTTGGCACTGACAGCCATGTCTTTCCACTCTTCAATAAGTTTTTGGTGGGCTTCTTGAATCTCGCGGTGCTCTCTTTCACATTTCCGAATCCTCTTGCGCAGTTGGTTGTATTTGACATGTGCTTCAGCCCTTTCATCAATGATTCTGTGACCTCAAACAAACCCGGGTTGGCCTAGACCATTGCGATTAACCTCTAGCCAGCCTGAATAGTATGGGGTGCAGCCAACATGGTATCTGTCTGGTTCGATAGTATCTCTTCCCACGATGATCTTGCAATGCCACATATGCTGAGCTTGACACTTATAAGGACTATCATCAGCTTGGAAGTCAGCCCGGAAGTGACTCATATTGTCGACCCTTGGTATAACCTGCTTCCTACCAGCCTGTCTCATAACTCGGAGAGGGACATAAGGGTAGGTTCCTATCAAGCCGATCAGTATCAGAAATGGTGCGTGCCTGGATCGGGCGGTGAACTCTTTAGTAGGGAACCACTCGAACATACATTGTATTTGATCCTCAGTTAGATTTTCAAACAGCTCCACCCACCCCTTGGCATCTTCTGGTTGAGCAAACATGTTGGGCATGTAGTTCATTCGCCTTGGTTGATGGAAGGCTATATGATCATCCCAGTCTCTGTGCTGAATCTGTTGTCGATATTCACCCCTTTGAAGACGCTCCATGAGCCAGAGCTGGAGTAGCAAGTTGCAGCCCTCGAAGTGTGGGGCTCCTTGTTGACACTTTTCCAAGGCTCGATATATCTCTGCAATGATCATGGGTACTATGATAAATGGTTGTCCACCAATTCCCTCTATCAAAGTTTTGGTAACCATGGCTAGCCTGGTGTGGATCCTTGCTTTATTCATTGGAAACACTATCATCCCCAATAAGCAGAACATGAAGATAAAGACCCTTCTGTGAATATGCCCCAGCGATGTAAGGGCGAACTCATCCGGATATGTACGATAGGATTTGCTGTGATCGTACCTCTCTTACAAATAATCAAAGGGAATGTAGGACTCCTTTAAACATGTAAAGTCTGGATTCTTCTTTAGGCCCATCATTTTGAGAAAACCTCTACCCTTGCGATTTTCCGGCATTAACAAACCTGGGGTCTCCCATAGTATACTAGGCAATCCTTCTATTTCCTCTAGCAGGGGTGTCATCTCAATCTCTCCGAAGCGAAACACAGACCTATCACAATCCTAAAATAGAGTAGTAGCTTCTATGATTTTATTGTTGGGTTGGACCTCTAGGAGGGAAGGTAGATTTCCGGATAAGAGTCTGATCACTGGAATAAAGATCCTCCCACCAGCTTAGAAACCTTGGGTGGATGTTTGTGACCATGCCGAATCTGGGGACTTCGTGCCTCATGTTTTTGCAAGACAAAAGGGTTAGGCCCTTACCCCCACCAGACTTGACTATTAAATACCAATAATTGGCATAAAACATTTAGTTTTCCAAATAAATGCCCAAAACGTGATAGTGTCCGTTTGGGTTTTCGTGAAACCGAGTGGACTTTGGATAAGGCTATCATCTTAAAGAGTCATTATGCGGACAACATAACTGACTCGGCTAGGTTTGACCATGATGCATGCACAATTAAACAAAGTAAGGTTTCTATGGGGGTTTTAGGCTGGTACCCTTGAGCGGACAACTCAAGAGGGAAAGGCACGGAACCGTCGACTACACCGTTGATCGACTGATTTTACCGCAAATACGCTTTTGCCGGAATTAAAGGATGATAATATCGGAAGAGCGTAACCACTCATTATAAACGTTGCAATGGTATTTTATTTGGCACGAGTTGAATATGATGTTGAATATGCAGTTGCAATAATTAAACAAGTTGTCACGTATTTGCACGTTAATAATTATAACAATTCCTCAGAATTTAAAACGGTAATAAAGGAAAGCAGTAAAGGAAGGCAGTAAAAGAAATAAAGGAAAGAAACAAAGAGCCAAGTCAGTTTCGTAGTTGAAGAGGGAAATAAATATTTAAAGGCATTAAATAAAGACATGTAAAGAAGCGTAAAGTCACAAATAACATGAAATGGTAAAACCTAAAAGATATCCCCAGCAGAGTCGCCACGCTGTCGCGCCCCCTTTTTCTCGCGAAATTGGATTTATGACATTTGGGAGGACAACTCGTTCCCTTTTGGGAATTGGGTTTGAATTGAAGAGTCGCCATCTAATGATCAAAGTGCATTAGGACACTAAGAAGGTTTGATTTAGAAAACCAGAGATTTGGGTAAGGGCTTGAAATTATCCCGAGGGAAAGGTGTTAGGCACCCCTCAGGATCCACTAGTGTGGTTCCCGGCCAGGCTATGGTTGTGACTTTAAGTACAAATAATATGTAGGAAAGTAAGGCTTTCAAATAAGAGGGGATTTTCACGTAATGGTTACAAATAAACAAAAGTAAGAAAAAGAAACTAAAAGAGTTGATTTTCTTAAAAGAAATGGTAAAAAAAAGATTTAAAAGAAACAAAGAAAACAAAGGGAAGGGGGTCCTAGGTTTATTAATAATATGGATCACCCCACACAACATCCGGTAATCACTCCTCAGTGAGGGGATACATGTGATGTTATCGCGTGGTCATCATATCCATATCTACCCTTCCCACCCCGTTAAGGTATTAAAGCGCAGATCGATCTCGTTTACTTATGGCATGCTATTACCCGCGCCCAATCCTATCAGCCCCGGAGGTACTTGGGACTACTATTCCTAAAAGGGAGGAGAAGGTGGGCTTATTTGTGGTTTCAAAGGTAAAAATACTAAGGCGATATATATATATATATATATATAGCAAGTATGGGAAGCACATAAGCAAATAAGTCTCAAACAGACCTCCTTGAATCAAAGTAAAGCATATAGTTCAGCATGTCTTACACGTACTGATTAGGGTCTGATTAAACTTAAAAGTTGGGGAAAACTGATTTATTGCATATTTCAGATAAGAAGCCCGAATTAGACCTGTCTGCTGGTTGTAGTTAATAAAATCTGATTCAGTTTATAAACTGTCCTATGGCTTGCCTAAGTGTTAGACGAAAACCTATAGGCATGATATCTACTGATTTTAGAAAAGATTAAGTATACTAATTTTAGAAAAGGTTGGTAGTTATTCAGGAAAGATGGGTTTTGACAAAAGATCATAAATTCTGCACACATTAAATATTGTTGTTACTGGGTTTATACTTATAAGCGAGTGTAGCGTTTCAGACTTGGTTGATAGTTCCTATAGGCATGCTTTCTATGTGTTGCTGATTTAAAAAATTTTTTTGGACATAATAAGAATGCAAAAACCCTATAGGCATGGCATCTAATTGTAGTTGATTTTCAGAACCTATAGACATGTTCTCTACATGCATATGCAAAAGTCACGATATCTACATGAAAGTGCAGGGTCCCTATAGTCATTGTATCTAAATGAGAATGCTGAAGTTCCTATAGACGTGGTAACTAAATGAGAATGCAGAAA
Source organism: Nicotiana sylvestris (assembly GCF_000393655.2). Taxonomy (NCBI): domain Eukaryota; kingdom Viridiplantae; phylum Streptophyta; class Magnoliopsida; order Solanales; family Solanaceae; genus Nicotiana; species Nicotiana sylvestris. Next base: position 31,098,150 of record NC_091068.1, read on the forward strand.
ATCTTATAGACATGGCGACTAAATGAGAATGCAGAAATCTTATAGGCATGGTAGCTATATGAAAAATGCAGAAATCTTATAGGCATGGTAGCTATATGAAAAATGAGGAAATCTTATAGGCATGGTAGCTATATGAAAAAATGTAGAAATCTTATCGGCATGGTAGCTATATGAAAAATGCAGGAATCTTATAGGCAAGTTATCTACCCTTTTTTACATGCATTCTTACCCTTCCCTTTTCACTAACCGTCCCCAAAAGTTATTACAGTCCAAATAAAATAAAGAAAAATATATCAGAAATTGAAAATTACAACCAAGGAGAGCCTGATTTAGACTTCCTGTCTGAAGTATGAAGTAAAACAACTCCAAAGATCATGTTTCAAAGCCTTTCTCCCACTTGGGTATGTCAGAGTTCCCTAAAAGTTTCATAAGAACTCCGGGCAGTGCTTACACCCAAATGTATCACCATATTAAGTCAAAGTGCAGTGTGGAAGGTCCAGCCCTCATGTGTCCAAGTTCAGAGGAAACTCAAGGTCCCAAGGCAAGGCTCACAAGAGGGGGGCAGAACTTAGGAACTAAGAGAGAGTGTAAGTGCAGAATTCGGAAAAGGGGAAAGGGAAAAGGAAACAACACACATAGGGATATAGGGAATGGGGAGTTGCAATAGGTAAAAAGCAGGCGAGTGGGCATAACCCAACAATGGGAGATGCTGGCACACCCATAAGCCTACTGGAACACATTGTTTAGAGGTCAAGTTAAATCCATAGACAATAACTTGTATATTTCCATGTTTTAAACTGTAACCTCAAAGCACAAAAAGGGAAATAGTGAATAGGGATTCATAGCAGAAACAAGCAAAAGGGAATCAACATTCTAGTTTAAGTATTTAACTCTGCAGAAGTAGTAAAGTAGACATAGATGCAGAAAGTTGTAAGTAAACACATTGTGGAGATGCTGAAATTTGAAATTAGGACATACCAGTTTCAAAGAAACAAGTAGAGAAAAATGCAGTAATCTGGTAAAAACCTCAGTGCAGACAAGAAGAGAGTTTTATTTTGTGAGTAAGAGTTCAGAAGAGATTGTGAATTGTTCGTCTGAAGTGTAGAAAGGTCATGCCCTTTTATAGTGTAAAAACCAAGTAGAAATAAGGTAAGATAATTGAAGAGCTGATTGTCAATCAATTACACAAGACTCCCTTTAGTTAAGGGATTCAGATTCAAATAGGTATAAACCAATTAAGAAAAAAATTAATCAAACACTTTGTGCAAAGTAGGCAATTAGGGGTGAATACATAAAAGTTATTTAAGGATAGGGTTTTTGAAATACGCGGTTTGTATAAATAAGGTAAGGAAATCAATTAACAGCCAGTAAATCAACAGTCACGGATTTTGTATGAATGAACCGAGTCAAAAAGATAGGAAAGGTTTTTAACTTAAGGGAGATCAGCAAATAATGGAAAGAGAATCAATCAGACCATATTCAGAGGGAAGTATGAACTAGTCACAAATTTAAAAGCCACTTTAAAGGGAAGTCTATCATATATAAGGAGCATACGAACATGTTAAGCATGAAAGAAAAAATTGTCATGTCACTGTAACATTAGTAGAAAAATCTAGAGTAGAAGGGTTTAGTAAAAAGGTCATAATCATATGAAAACAAGGAATTGGTCTGAAAGAGTTGAGGGTTTTGAAATAACACCCCTAGTTCAGGCAAATCGTAAAATCAAACTTGGCGGAAGCCCCAAATTCTAGGGTTTCCACCTTGAATCAAGTACAGAGATGAGAAGGAAAGTAGTCGAAACAGGCTCAGAGGTTTCAGAACTGAAACCTCTTGTAAGCTTCTTTATTCAACAGAAACTCATGAAAAAACATGATAGCAAAGTAACATGCAAACACAGTAGAAGGATTCAAAGAACATAATGGAAAATACTGATAAGAACAGTAGAAGAAGCATGCTTAAGAGGTTTTCTAGAAGAAGCTTAAACAGGGCTCAGTAGAAGAAAAAATAGTAAAAACCCTTAAGAATATAATAGAAAAATATAGTAGACAGAACATACTGGAACATGGTAGAAGTAAATACTAGAACATAGTAGAAGAGCATACGAGAATATAGTATAAAAAACACAGTAAAAGAACATACAAGAACGAGGTATAAAAATCATAGTAGAAGAACATACGTGGTAGAAGGAAAACATAAGAACACAGTAGAGGCAAATACACACAAAAGAAAAAGGAGAGAAGTCAGAGAAACACTTAAACATTTTCAGAAAACCCTAGATCGGAAACGAAGCGTTTTTGAAAGAAAAGTTAGGGAAATCATTTGAAAATTCAAGGAGAGAACAGATACGCAACAGATCTAAAGAAATCGGAGAAAACCTGGAAGGGTTAGGGTTTCAGAAGAACCCTATAAGTGAGATAGGCTTTGAAAGGTCACCGATCTGAGTCGGAGAGGTCAGAATTAGGCTCAAACCACTATGGTAGGCCGGAGATGACCGTGAAACCTCGAGTCGGCAGAGGTCTGGGTGCAAACCTTCGAGGTCAGGCCTCGAATCTTCAGGTATCAGGTGCGTGGGAGCAAGAAGAGGTGGGTATGAGACTCCCACAACTTGAGAAGCCATGGATTCAGGTGGGTTTCAAGGTAGAAGTAGTGGTAAGAGGCGGTTAGGGTTTGGGAATGTTCGAGAGAGTTTGAGAGTTCAGAGGCGACTGGTTAGGTGAACTGATTTAGGGTTAAAGGGTGTTGGTAGATTACAAAAGGAAGGGAGGGTTTGTGGCCGTTGATCATTTTGATCAACGACATGGATTTAATGGGGGACCGAACGGGTTAACTTAATTGGATCAGGGGTGGGTACTTTAAGAATTGGGCCAGTCCATTTGAAATTGAAATTGGGGTCAATTGGGGGGGGGGGTTGATTTAGGCTAAAATTGAAATAGTTAGGGCTAGTATTTAAATAACCACTTTTTCCCTTTTTATTTTTTAAGAATAGTAAAATGATTTTTGAAAACAAATTAAATGGTACTAAATTAATTAGTAATACACAAATATTAAATTAAAAATACTGGAATCAATTTTGTAATTGTAAACGCAATTAAATCTTAAAATAGGCTAAAATTGCAATTATGTGCAATTTAATTTTAAAAATACTCAATAAATTTGTTAAAAATGTGCAAAATTTACCTTAGCTATATTTTGGTATAAATATGAGAATTCAATAAAGGAGTTATCAAAAATGATAATTTGGAAAATAATTATTGGTTTTTTCTGATAAAATAAGGTGATACATTGATTTTAAAATCTTTTTTAAAAAATTGAAAAAAATAATAAAACACTCGGACATGCTTATATACGCATACGTATGCTATTTTGAAAGTATTTTGCATATGAAAAATATATAGAAAAAAATTGGATATCAACAATGGCAAGGTCATTGCCTATGCTTCGCGGCAGTTGAAGATTCATGAGAAGAACTATTTGGTTCATGATTTGGAGTTGGCAGCCATTGTTCACGTGTTGAAGATTTGGAGGAATTATCTGTATGGTGTGGAATGTGAGGTGTTCACATATCACAAGAGTCTTCAGTATTTGTTCAGACAAAAGGAGTTGAATTTGACGTAGAGGAGGTGGTTAGAGTTGTTAAAAGATTGTGATATCACCATCTTATATCATCTGGAAAAGGCCAATGTGGTGGCCGATGCTTTGAGTAAGAAGTCAGCCAATATGGGCAGTCTTGCCTATATTCCGGTCGGTGAGAGACTGATTGCTTTGTGATATTGCGGCAGCATTATTGGTGGCAGAAAATGAAGAAGGATATCGTCGCATATGTGGCTCAGTGTTTGAATTGTTAGCAAATTAAGTACGAGCATCAGAGGCTTGGTGGTTTATTCTAGAGGATTGAGCTTCCTGAGTGGAAGTAGGAGTGGATCACTATGGATTTCATTGTTGGACTCCCGCAGACTCGGAGGAAGTTCGACGCAATATGGGTCATTATTGATAGGCTGACCAAGTCAGCGCATTTCATTCCTATAGTAGTCTCCTATTCCTCTGAGAGGTTAGTTGACATCTATATCCGGGAGATTGTTCATCTTCATGGTGTGCCCGAGTCAATCATTTCGGATCGAGGTACGCAGTTTGCCTCACGTTTTTTGTAGAGCAGTTCAGTGAGAGTTGGGCACGTGGGTTGAGTTGAGCACAGCATTTCATCCTCAGACGGATGGGCAGTCTGAGCGGACTATTCAGATTTTGGAGGATATGCTCCGAGCTTGTGTCATTGACTTTGGAGGTTCGTGGGATCAATTTTTGCCCTTAGCAGAGTTTGCCTACAATAACAGCTACCAATCTAGTATTCAGATGGCTCCGTATGAGGATTTATATGGTAGGCGGTGTCGGTCTCCGGTTGGATGGTTTGAGCCGGGAGAGGCTCGGTTATTGGGTACGGATATGGTTCAGGATGCCTTTGACATGGTCAGGATTATTCAGGATAGGCTTCGTACAGCTCAGTCTAGGCAAAAGAGTTATGCCGACCGCAAGGTTCGAGATTTGGCATTCATGGTCGGTGAGAGGATATTGCTTCAAGTGTCACCTATGAAGGGCGTGACGAGATTTGGGAAGAAGGGCAAGCTTAGCCCTAGGTTCATTGGCCCGTTTGAGATTCTTAATCGAGTGGGAGAGGTGGCGTATAGGCTTGCATTGTCGCTGAGCTTATCGGTCGTGCATCTAGTGTTTCATGTGTCCATGCTTCAGAGTATCACGTCGATCCATCCCACGTGTTAGATTTCAGCATTGTCCAGTTGGACAAGGACTTTTCTTATGAGGAGGAGTCGGTAGCTATTCTAGACCGGCAGGTTCGTCAATTGAGATAGAAGAGTTTTCCTTCTGTTCGTGTTCAGTGGAGAGGTCAACCCGCTGAGGCATCGACCTGGGAGTCCGAGTCCGATATGCAGAGCCGTTATCCCCATTTTTTCCCCGACTTAGGTACTTCCTTCTTATGTCCGTTCTAGAACGAACAGTTGTTTTAGAGATGGAGAATGTGATGACCCTTTTGGGTCATCACTTGCTTTTGAATTGAATCCCGTGTTTCTGAGGCCTTGAAAACCTCACTTAGCATCACCTCAATTTGCGTGCGCAGTCCGGGCATGTTGCCGGAAAGCTTAAATATGAAAATCTGCGAAAAATGATACGTTTTGACTGTAAAATGAATAAATTTGACTTCGGTCAATGTTTTGGGTAAACGGACCCGGACCCATGATTTGACGGTCCTGAAGGGTCCGTTGGAAAATATGGAACTTGGGCGCAGCTCGCAATCGAATTCTGAGGTCCCAAGCCCGAGAAATAAATTTTTAAAGAAAATTATTTTCTGAAATTTTGTTTAAAGGAATTTGAAATGAAATTTGATTAGAACATGATGGTATCGAGCCCGTATTTTGGTTCCGGCACCCGGTACAGGTCTTATATATGATTTAAGACGATCCTATGAAATTTGGTGAAAATAGATGTCATTTGACGTGATTCGGACCTAAATTGCAAAAGTTGATGTTTTACGAAGTTTGAGAAAAACTTCTTTGATTTTAAGGTTTAATTCATTGTTATTGAGGTTATTTTGGAAATTTGATCGCACGGATAAATTCGTATGATGTCATTGAGTTAGTACATATGTTTGGTTAGGAGCCCTGAGGGCTCAGGTGAGTTTCGAGCAGGTTCCGGGATGCCTTAAGCCTAAAAACACAGTTATTGCAGGTTCAGAGAAATTTGCAGGTCTCTGAACCCGCTAGTGCGGTCCGCGAGAAATCGTGTGCGACCGTAGAAGGGGCCATTGTGGTCCGCATGAGGTTTCGTATGGTGCACGGTTGAGGTTGTGCGGTCGCAGTAGGTTTTGTGCGGTCCGCACAGCTTCACAGGTCCTCAGGTTCACTTGGTTGTGCGGCCGCAGCCGGTTTTGTGCGGTCCGTACAAGGGGTCCGAGAGGGATATAAATAGATGGGATTTTCAGTCATTAATCATTTTCTTCATTTTTCAAAAACCCCAAAAACATAAGAGGCAATTTTTCAAACGACATTTCTTCTCCAAAACATTGGTAAGTGATTCTAACTCGTTTTCTTTAATCATTAACATCTTTTCACATGATTTCAACTCAAAATCAATGATTTTCATGGGGGAAATTAGGTGTTTGGGTGGAACCTAGGTTTTTCAAAAATTGGGAATTTGGACCTCGATTTGAGGTCCGATTTTAAAACAAATCATATATTTGGGTTCGTGGGTGAATGGGTAATCGGGTTTTGGTTCGACCTCGGGTTTTGACCATGTGGGCCCAGAGGCAATTTTTGACTTTTTGGGTAAAACTTTAGAAAATTTATTTTCATGCATTTGGGTTGATTCATTTAGCATTTATTGACGTAATTAAGTAACTTGTGGCTAGATTCAAGCGAATTGGTGGTGGAATCAAGGGGTAAAGCTATAATTGAAACGTGAATTATGTTCGTGGCATCGAGGTAAGTGTTTGGTCTAACCTTAGCTTGAGCGATTAGGAGTTGTGTCTTACTTGCTACATGTTAATTGTGGAGTACGACGTATAGGCATGGTTATGAGTATCTATACGTTGGTGTCAAGCATGCCCGTGAGTCTTGTATTATAACTGTTATGACTCCGTTGTGGTTTATTGCACTTCATATGTTATTATCACCATTGTTCCCTTGTCAGGATGTTTGTTTGATATTAATGATCCCTTGCCGGGATGTTTGTTTTGATAATATTGTTCCCTTGCCTTGATGTTGTTGAAATATCATTGTTCCCTTCCCGGGAAGTTGTTATATTATTCTTGTTCCCTTGCTGAGATTCCTTGTGATTATTGTTGGCTTTTAAATGGGAGCAGGTGGTACGCCTACCACAAGATATAATGAAATGGGAGCGTGTGGTATACCTACCATAAGATATAATAAAATGGGAGCGGGTGGTACTCCTACCGCAAGATATGATGAAATGGGAGCGGGTGGTACACCTATCACAAAATATAATGAAATGGGAGCGGGTGGTACGCCTACCACGAGATAAACGAAATGGGAGCGGGTGGCATGCCTGCCAGGAGATAAATAAAATGGAAGCGGGTGACACGTCTACCATAAGATAATGGAAATGGGATCGGGTTGCACGCCTGCAACAAGATGTGAAAAGAAAGTGAAATCTACCTTAGTTTTCCTTATTCGTGTTAGTGGTTGGATTTTGATTCCTTTATAGTTCTCTTGATATTCTATTTTACCTGTTTTTCCCCGAAGTATGTTTCCCTTTCCCACCTTTATTTGTTTATTCTGTTATACTTTCCGCTGTATATTATACCACTGCACAGGTTTATTTGGTAGTCTGGTCCTAGATTCGTCACTATTTTGCCGAAGTTAGGCTAGACACTTACCAGCACATGGGGTCAATTGTGCTGATACTACACTCTGCGCTATGTGCAGATCTCAAAACAGCTTTTGGACCGTAGTGTGGAGGCTACCTTCAGTCCACGCGGAGGTCCAAGGTAGACTTGCAGGCGTCCGCAGGCCCTGGTATCTCCTCTATTCCTATTTCCTGTTTCCTTTTCCTTTTCTTCAGAAATAGAGTATTGTCATTTTCTTTGGACTTTGTATGTAGTAATCTCTTAGACAGTCTATGACATTGTGACACTAGGTTTTAGGTGGTTGAGACTTAAGTAATTGTAATAGACGCAGATTTCAGATATTTAATTGTTATCTTCCCTTTAATTATTTAAAGTTCCGTAGTTTTTCCTATTATCGCCTTATATTTGTAAAAAGGAAGTAATTTGATAATGAAGTAAGTAGTTAAGGATTGGCTTGCCTAGCTCTCATTAGTAGGCGCCATCACGACTCCCGAGGGTGGAAAATCTGGGTCGTGACATGGGGCAACTTGTTTTGAAAACAAAAAGGAAAAAAAGATAGAAAAAATCAGAAAGAAAGATGAAAAAAAATAGTTAGGTCAGATGTTTGAACTACGTTCGACCTGATTCCTTAAAAAACGGATACGTAGGCAGCCTCACGGTTCGGTCCAACCAAATAAGAAATCAAGAAAAGAATTCCAAAAAAAAATCCCTAATTGTTGAAATTGGGGCAGAGATTTTATTTTACCTTTGAAAGAGTCGATTCCAGGAGGCAACCCCCTTGACTTTGAGTCTATTTTGAGCCTTCATGACATCCTTTTTTCAGCCCTATCCAAAATCCTTCCAAATAAAGACCTCCTGATATGCCTTCAAGATTGCTCAGAGAAGCATGTAATGAGCAACGGTTGTCACACGACATAGAACACTGTCAAGTTGCTCACAAAAGAAAGAGAAAAAGAAATAGAAGAAATGAGAGAGTCTTACTAGTGAAAACCCTTGCGGGCACTGTAAGGCGACGGTAAGCAACGATGAATAAATAAGAGAGACTTGTCGGTGAAAACCTCTCAGGGCACCACTAGTCGAAAGTGAGCCGTAAAGCTGATGCAATGAATTGGCACAAACAAGCCTGACTTCGAAGGTCATAGGAATGGTAAAAGGAAAGATTAGGTCAATTTGATAGATCGGCCGTTGAGTCCAAATACATGTTGTAAGCACGTGATTTTTGCCCTATATGAGAATTACTCCCAAAAAATTCAAAAATAAAATGATTTTTCTTTGGTGTGCAATTTTGTGATATTTTGTGATATTTTGAATAATTATTTGTATTTGTCTGTGCGTGTTTATTTGCTAAATTAATAAAAAATACAAAAATATGTCGCATTTTGCATGTAGGATTTAATTCTACAATTGTTAGTAATTAAATTTGTTTTACAAAAATTAAAAATTACAAAAATAGGCATCGTTTGCATTTTTAGCATTTAATGTCCAAATATACAATTTTATGCTTAATTAATACTTAATTGTGCGTTAATTGTTATTGGGAGTTAATTTGCGCTTTTATAACTTAATTTAGTTCTTAATAATAGTTTAAGTATTTTTATAATTTAGTTTTAGAAAAATAAAAGAAGAAAAGAGAGCGAAAATATAAAGAAAGTCGGAATTGGGCCTCTTCTTCGGACAGAGAATAGAAGAGAGAAAAATTCCGAAAAATATTTAAGCTTTCAAAATAAAAAAAAAGCTAAAAAATCTACTGCTTTCTTTCTTTGTTTGAAATTAGTATTAATGGTTGTTGTTTCATTTAAAGCTTAAAGCTTTTGTTTTTGGGATTACTACTCCACCGGTTTGTACTGGGTTGTTACTGTTGCTGGGCAGTTGTTGATGTTGTACTGTTATTACTGCCGCTGATTCTCATCTTCATTTTCTTGCTTCCAATATCAGGTACATATCTGTAAATTCATGTCATGAAAAGCTTCAACATGACATATTAATGAAGTTCGGGAATTATAATTCTGTTTTCCATTCGTTCAAGTTCATTAGTTTAAAATTTGGTTTTGTTTCAGTTGATTAATATAGTAGTACGTTTGTCGTGATGAATATAAGATAATTGTTACCTCTTAAAGTTCGTATAAGTGTTGTAATAATATCACCTATTTCGGAATTTTCATTAAGTGAAGTCATGATTGAATTATCAAGGTAGGGAACATGACATAAAATGGGTCATTAATTACATCCCGTAATATTGTTAGCTAAATGTAAAGTAGAATGGAAGTATCAAGAAATTACATTATTAGTATATCTTGTAAAAAATCTGATTTTTGGTTTAGATTGATATAAGTTGTATGTTCATATATGGCATGATGATGAGTATATATATAATCATATATGGAAGGTGATTTGATATAGCTCGTTACGATGTTAGAGTGTTATGAATGTTTTAAGACGGACAATTGTGTTGCATGTAAGGCAATTTTATTCAATCGATTTGTATAATAATTCCCTTTCTTATCAACTTGATGTCTATCTACCATCATAAACAAATTAATCAAACGATTATAATTTTGGATTAAAAAACAATTAATGTAGAAGGTGATTAGATTTATAGATTATAACATTTTTTTAGCATTCGCTTCAAATAGAACAATGAAAATTCTTCAAAAATATCACTTCCTTACATCCATTCTTTCCCAATTTTTATACATAATTTGCATGTTGTCTATTTGGGTAGGCAAATATTGTATTCACTAAATGGTAGTATTAATCACATATTTATTTTTACTCCACAAATTCGAATGGTTTGAGGAATATAATTCATACGCGAAAAACATAAATTGCGACCAACGTCCAATAAATTGTAAATTCTTTTTAAGGAATTTAGAGACTAATAGAATATTTATTTCTCATGATGTTCACATAAAAATACGTGGATATAATAAACAATTTGTAAACAAATTTATACTACCATCAAGAATATTTTTGTGATTAGGGATACGTTCGCGTAACCTAATTATATTTCTAAAGGCAATTCGGATTATGCGTTCGCGCAACTTCGATCGAATATTTAATAAAAGGGATTTCTCGGAGAATATCATTATTAATTTCATAAAAACCCGAGATGTGAGGTTCACTACTTAATTATACAAAAAGGGCGAATATTCTTGATTTTATTTAAAGCATAATTTCGAAAATAATTATTTTAATAAAAATATTATCTATATTATTGTGTACACGTGCGCGTGACACAACTCCGCATGTTTTAAAAAATATAATTTATAACACGAATATACGTACGCGTGATTCGATTCAAAGAAGGGACTTTAAATCTAAATAGAAGCGGTAACAATAAAATCATGCAATAAAAAATGTATTTAGCAAATCAAAATAATCAAGCCGAATATAACAGTTGAGCGACCGTGCTAGAACCACGGAACTCGGGAATGCCTAACACCTTCTCCCGGGTTAACAGAATTCCTTATCCGGATTTCTGGTGCGCAGAACTGTAATACAGAGTCATTATTTTCCTCGATTCGGGATTAAAATAGGTGACTTGGGACACCCTAAATCTCCCAAGTGGCGACTCTGAAATAAAGAAATAAATCCTGTTTCGACTGTCCTTTAATTGGAAAAAACTCTCTTGCACCCACGCGGGCGCGGAAAAAGGAGGTGTGACAGCTCTGGCGACTCTGCTGGGGAGGATAAACCCAGAACCACTGATTCAGGGTTCAAGAATTCGAGCTTAAAAAAATTGTTATAGTTGGCTTTATTTATTATCTGATTTTTTTTACATGATATATGCCCAATGTGCTAAATGACACTTTTACCGCTTTAATATTATTTGAATTATGAATATATACAACTGCTACGAAACCCCCTTCTTTCTGAGTCTTCTAAATTTATGGTGCACACGTGCGCGTGGCCCACCTTTCTGTTAAAGTCATACCAAATAAGACGAAGTTGGGACAAGTAACTAGGCCGGGTAGACTTTCGTGCTCCCGGTACGTTGCCCCCGCTTCGGCTCAAACTGTCCGTTTGGGTAAGCCAGGGCTAGATCAATATGCCTCAGGTTTTTTTCACTTAGAATAACTCAGCTTCATGCCGGATCCCTAGTAGGAGCGATTGTTTGCATCACGTGCATTTGACTTTGGAGACTCAACACAGGGGTTGGGTCTGTCTAGGACAGGTGTACCAAAAAAAATGACCATCCTGATGCATCTTACTTGCTGCTACTTGCGCATTTATTTGATCCGGATTTGTGTGTTGACTGACTTTTGAATATCATGAATAATATTTTAAAATTGAAAAAAAAGAAATAGCGGTTAGGGAATTGACTGTTTATTTTTGAAAAAAAAAACCAATGCCCAAATACTGTCAAAACTCTGCCGAAATTTTGAGAAAATGAAAAAAAATATTTTATTAGTTTGTTTTATTAAAACCAAAGAAAAAATAGAAAGAAAAAAAAATCGTTGTTCTGTCTTATTTTTCAAAAAAAAAAATTAAAAAATAAAATATATATTTATATATATATAAAGGAAAATAGTTTGTCTTCCCCTGAAAATGACAATGAAAAAGAGTCTTACTTTTAAAATAGTTTTTTTATTCGTTTTTGAAAAATTCAAAATAATAAAATAAAAAGAGTCGCGTTGAAAGTGGTTTTATTATTTGTTGCAAATATATATATATATATATATATATATATATATATATATATATATAAATCCAAAAGTTTTTCTTTATTTCCAAAAATGTATATATATCTTTATTTGTTGCAAAAATATTTGTCCTGCCAAAAAGTCTAGAAAAGTTTTTTTAGACCCCCAATTTTCAAAACAAAAAATCCAAAAATATTTTCCATTATTGACTTCTTTAAGAAGGTCTTTTTAATTATTAAAAAAATATATATATATATATATATAATAAAATAAAACAAATTCGAAAATATTTTCCTTCTTCTTTAAAAATTGAAAAGAAAATTCAAAATTCAAAAAATATTTTTAGAAGCATTTCTTTTATCAAAAGTAAAATTCCAAAAATATTTTTTTTAGAATAAAAAAAAAGACAAATGGAAATTCGAAAATAAAAAAAAAAAAAAAAACTTCCTTTTACTTTTGAAATTCTCAAAGTTCAAATCAAAAGAAAAGGAATTTTTACGAGTTTTTCTTTCAAAAAGAAATCAATCAAAAAAAAATATATATACTTCCTTTGAGCAATTCTTTCACAGTTCCAACAAAAAAAAAATATTAGTTCATTTACTTATTCACGATGCCCGAACTACGCAGGTTTGATTCTCACCGGATGTGAGATACGTAGGCAACCCTCATCGGGTCCAACCCCCTTTATTGCTAAAATAGCCAAAAACCAATAAATAAATAAAAAAACGTGTCAAAATTTTAATTTTTGTCATAAATACGTCGGGCGGTGTCCAACCTCCCCATTTACTAAAAAATAGCCAACAAAAATATATGTCAAATTTTAATTTTGTCATAAAGAAGTCGGGTGACGCTCTTTTATCAAGACATAGCCGAATGTTCCCGAAAAGGACGCCGGAAGGCTGACTTTGCATAAACAGCCACCTTTTGGGTCATGTTTAGTTGACCCACACAGCCTTGAAAATCTTCGTCCCCGAGGCGCTGAAGGGCCGTGTTTGCAACACCTGGTTTTTATTGCAATTTGAAAAAAAAAGAGTCAACGTTCAGGTGAATACCGTTTGTTTTTTTTTAGTCAAAATAAGTCGAGTCAGCTTCGGTCGCGTCTTAAACCGTTCTTGCCAAAATAACCTTAGAGTATCTTTCAGTTGTCGAAAGGCTATTTTCGTAAAATAACGGACAAGTGTGTAAAGTGTCATAAAATAATCCTCTCCGGCCTCAAAATTTGGAAGGGGCCGCATTTGCAAAAATAACCGTTTGGTTGCATTTGTCAAACGGAGAAAGGAAGCTGGCCGTTTGTTTTTTGTAAAACTTTTGATTATAATATGTGGGTCGTTTGATTTTCAAGTTTGTAGGTCATTTTTAAACCTTTGAAACCCAATATGAAAATTGAAAAAAAAATGATTAGTATTGCTTATCTTTTATTGGTCCGAACTACGCAAGGTCTGATTCATGCGGGGTCATGATACGTAGGCAATCTCCATAAGATTCGACCACAACAAAAAAATGAAAAAAAAGGAAAAGAAAAGAAAAAATGAAAAAAAAATCGAAAAAAAAAGAAAAAATGAAATGAAAAAAAAATCGAAAAAAAAAGAAAGAAAGAAAATGAAAAAAAAAGAAGATGTGGTTGGTTTGTGGTAAGCCGGAAATACAAGACCCAGAAGCACACTTTGCGGGGATCAGGCCTGATAGCAGAAGCACTCGAATCCTATTGGGACTTGTTGACTAAGGTTGACGATATCGAAGTTGGAAATGGTCTAGACAATACTGATGCAAAGCTCAGTGGCTAAAGATGCCAATTTTGATAAAGTGGGAGGACGCTCCGTTCCGTGGTTAGCAAAAGAGAAGCGGGTGGTGTCTTATTTTGTTGTCATTTCTGTTGTTCGGATTATTAGGATTGTAATCCGAATATTGTCTTGTGTCAAACCTTCTTATCTTTCCAGTTTGTCATATCAATTTGTTTAAGTTTTGTCAAGGTTGTGTTAAGATTTTATTCTGGTTGTTTTGTTTGTTTTATTATTCAAACCATTTCACCGGTAGTCTAATACAAAAGCCGGTCTTTTATTGTTTCCAGTCATCTTTTGTTTAGTCCTTTTATCATTTTGTTCAGCGCCGATTCCAGTGACATGACATGCGCACACAGTTTGGGCCTAGTCTTAAAAGTTAATCATAAAACCCTGGGAAGATGATCAAAGCATTTAAAGGAAATAAGAACGGTTTGGGATTATTTGGAGCCCGAGTCATGTGGAACTGGGGCAAGTTAAACACAAAGAAAACCGTTAAAGAAAGATTAGCCTAAATTGGCATGAGGGTCGTTCATAATAATGAGAATGAGAGTATCGCCCAACGGTGCTTTAGAAGTGACAAATGAACAAACAGATGTTGAATATAATTGTCAAGTCCAGCACCATCGGAAGAGACTATAAATCTATGTTCAATTGTGTTGTTTGCACTTGGCATGTTTTGAAGACTGGAATGACGAAGGCATTTTATTCTGCTACCTAAACACTTTATCCTTCGTTACCCCTTTTGAGCCTTATTTATTTTCTTTCATACCCCTCGTTCGGAATCAATAGCAACGACTAGGAAATACGAGCCTGGAAGGTAAAGAAAAATCATCAAAAAAAAAAAAAAAAAAAAAAAAAAGAAAAAGAAAAATGAAAAAAAAAACAAAAGAAAGTCAAATGAAAAAAGAGGAATTGGGAACTACGTTTGACCTGATTCCTCAAAGAGGATACGTAGGCGCTTCACGGCTCGGTCATAGGGTGCATAGTGTGCATAATGTGCATGGTATGCATGGTGTAATAAATAAATAAAAAAACAAAATTTAAATAAATAATCCCCAAGCAAGAAACTGGGGCAAGAGTTGTACTCGTTGTAAGCAAAATTGGTTCCGAAGGTTGTAATTTTAAAACCCCAAATTTATTTTGTTTTTGAGCCTTTTAATACCCTTTCTTTCTAGCCTATCCAAAACCCGCATTACGGTCCAAAGAAAGACCTTTCTGATCAGTCTTCAAAAGATGTCAAGTCAGACGAATGAGAGTCTTACCGGCGAACATAACATTCTGTTCCACAGCAGAAAGGACTCTAATCTCCAGCAGATAGAGTCATACCGGCAACACTCCAAATCCCCAGCTAGAAAGTGATACAAATGAGAGAGTCTTATCGGTGAAAATCTTCACGGACACCATAAGGCGATGAAAGCTGAGACAAAAACCAAAATGAGAGAGGCTTGATAAGTGAAAACCCTTCGGGCACTACAAGTCGAATAAGATTGGGAATCAGATGGGGAATCACCAATTGAAGGTCTTGAAAGACTATTGACGACAGAGGATGGGCCACATGTGCATGTCATGACCATTAGAGTCGGTATTTGCATTTGATAGGTTTTTATTTATAGTTTCTTTTGTTAAAGAGTCATCTTTTTCCGTTGTCTTTTATTCTGTTCCCTTATATCTTTTCCTTTCATAGAAATTTCCCCAGTAGAGTCTGTTTGGTCGGAACCAGTAGGAAATGACTTCAAAATAGGCCATCAGCTTTCCAAGATAAGATCTGACTAATACATCCAAGTGATATAGTCAGGAAGGAACAAGCGCGAGGCCAATGTCAAGAAAGATATTTCCAGTAAAAGGAGATTGACAAAAGGATCAACGAGTGTCAAGAGGGATATCCTTGCCAAAATCAGAGGTTATTAAAACCTCAAGGCCAAGGCCCGTGGACAAAACAAGGAGAGCAATAAGCATGACTTGGAAAATTCATGCGAGACTAAAAGGTCGGGAAAATGCAAGTCTCCGAGCCATGCCACGAAAGAAGAGGGATATCCCCAGCAGAAAAGGATTATCCCCAGCAAATAATATCATCCCTTGTGGAATGCAGAGCAAGGAAGGAGAAAGGGGAAAGCCATCCCAAGTAGGAGTATCACAACCAACCACCGCGTTTTAAACTAACAAATTTTGTTTAAAACAGGTAAAGGAAATGGCATTGATGTCGGAAATGCATGCCACAAGAAAGATTGTCAAACTGGGGCAGAAAATTTTCTTTTCAGTTAGAAAATTTTCTGGAAAATCAGGTACCCATTTGGGGAAGAATAAAAATAGCACCAAGGAAGTGGTCTTTGAACCAGGGTTGCCCCCAACATAATAAGTTTCCAATGGAGGAAGTTATCCCCAGCAGACAGAATAAAGGGATGACACTTGTGCTCAGAAAAGCAAAGAGCCATTATCATCCCCAGCAGCTTCCAAAAGAATGAAGCATCGATTTGAAGGGATAAAATTCCCCAGCAACGTTATCCTCAACGACGTTATCCCAAGAAGATAACACTTTTATCCCCAGCAGTGTTGAGAGAAAATAAAATCTGAAAAAAAAAAGAGAAAAAAAAAATTGAATTTGAAGGAGGGGAAGAAAGAAAACTACCGCAGTGGTATTATCCCCAGAAAGCAAGAACAAAGCAGCGCGAAGGAAGGATAAAAGAAAATAAGGAATTACGAAGGTAAGTTTCTCAAATCATTGATCTTTACATTTTTTTCCTAGGATAAAAAGTCCTAGTCTGATGAATTTCCCTCCCGATACAATCTTGGTCTGATGAAATTGTTCTCCCAAGATAAAATCTTAGTCGGATGAATCTTTCTCCTAAGATCACAACAAATGGACCTAGTCTGACGATTTATCTCCTAGAGTCAAAATCTTGGTCTGATGAAATTGTTCTCCTAAGATAAAATCTTAGTCGGATGAATCTTTCTCCTAAGATCACAACAAATGGACCTAGTCTGACGATTTATCTCCTAGAGTCAAAATCTTGGTCTGATGAAATTGTTCTCCCAAGATAAAATCTTAGTCGGATGAATCTTTCTCCTAAGATCACAACAAAATGGACCTAGTCTGACGATTTATCTCCTAGAGTCAAAATCTTGGTCTGATGAAATTGTTCTCCCAAGATAAAATCTTAGTCGGATGAATCTTTCTCCTAAGATCACAATAAATGGACCTAGTCTGACGATTTATCTCCTAGAGTCAAAATCTTGGTCTGATGAAATTGTTCTCCCAAGATAAAATCTTAGTCGGATGAATCTTTCTCCTAAGATCACAACAAATGGACCTAGTCTGACGATTTATCTCCTAGAGTCAAAATCTTGGTCTGATGAAATTGTTCTCCCAAGATAAAATCTTAGTCGGATGAATCTTTCTCCTAAGATCACAATAAATGGACCTAGTCTGACGATTTATCTCCTAGAGTCAAAATCTTGGTCTGATGAAATTGTTCTCCCAAGATAAAATCTTAGTCGGATGAATCTTTCTCCTAAGATCACAACAAATGGACCTAGTCTGACGATTTATCTCCTAGAGTCAAAATCTTGGTCTGATGAAATTTTTCTCCCAAGATAAAATCTTAGTCGGATGAATCTTTCTCCTAAGATCACAATAAATGGACCTAGTCTGACGATTTATCTCCTAGAGTCAAAATCTTGGTCTGATGAAATTGTTCTCCCAAGATAAAATCTTAGTCGGATGAATCTTTCTCCTAAGATCACAACAAATGGACCTAGTCTGACGATTTATCTCCTAGAGTCAAAATCTTGGTCTGATGAAATTTTTCTCCCAAGATAAAATCTTAGTCGGATGAATCTTTCTCCTAAGATCACAACAAAATGGACCTAGTCTGACGATTTATCTCCTAGAGTCAAAATCTTGGTCTGATGAAATTGTTCTCCCAAGATAAAATCTTAGTCGGATGAATCTTTCTCCTAAGATCACAACAAATGGACCTAGTCTGACGATTTATCTCCTAGAGTCAAAATCTTGGTCTGATGAAATTTTTCTCCCAAGATAAGATATCAAATCTTAGTCCGATGAATCTTTCTCCTAAGATAAGATATCAAATCCTAGTCTGATGAATTTTCTCCTAGGATAAAATAAATTTTAAAAAAAAATGATGAAAAATTGAAAAAGAAGTCAGGCGTCCACCTGGAGAATGAGGATGAAAAATCGAAGAAAAAATCAGGCGCCCACCTAGAGAACAAGGGAAAACAGTTGAATTATCATAAATCAGCGTCCACCTGGAGAACAAGGAAGGACAGTTGAAATAGCAATCAGGAATCCACCTGGAGAACAAGGAAGAAGAGTTGAAATATCAGAAGTCAGGCGTCCACCTGGAGAACAAGGAAAAGCACCAAAACTGGGGCAGAAGATTTTCTGCCATGATCGAAAATTTTCTCGGAAGAACGAGGAAATCAATTCAAGTTTTAAGAGATAGCAAGACGACACGATTCGAAGAAAAACAGTCGGAGGTAAGACAATTCCAAGATTTTGAAAATGTAATCATCCGCCCTCGAACAGGATATTATGGGTTCATCCGCCCTCGAATAGGATATTATGGGTTCATCCGCCCTCGAATAGGATATTTTGGGTTCATCCGCCCTCGAATAGGATCTTATGGGTTCATCCGCCCTCGAATAGGATATTTTGGGTTCATCCGCCCTCGAATAGGATCTTTTGGGTTCATCCGCCCTCGAATAGGATATTGTTGGGTTTATCCGCCCTCGAATAGGATATATTGGGTTCATCCGCCCTCGAATAGGATATTTTTGGGTTCATCCGCCCTCGAATAGGATGTATGGTTTGAAGTCAGGAGCCCGCCTGAAGAAAGGAATGGCGATTATTTTCAAAGTTGTTGTCAGGAGCCCGCCTGAAGAGAGGAAAGGCATTTTTAAAAAAGTTGTTGAAATCTTGCCAACCTAAAGAAAGGAATGGCGATGTATGGTTTGAAGTCAGGAGCCCGCCTGAAGAGAGGAATGGCGTTTATTTCTAAAGATGTATTGGTTGAAGAGAGGAATGACATTCATTTTTAAAGTTGTTGTTGAAGTTGGGAGCCCGCCCATAGAACAGAGGCATACATTTCAGTCTTTAATTTTCAAGCATTGAACTTGGGAGCCCGCCCAGATAACAGAGGCATACATTTCAAGTCTTTAATTTTCAAGTATTGAAGTTGGGAGCCCGCCCAGATAACAGAGGCATACATTTCAAGATCAAGTCAGAGAACAATAAAACAGAGGGTTACAATAGGAATCCCCAGCAGGAAACAATAAAATTCCCCGGCACCGGGAAGCAGAAGGTTGCAACAAGAGGTCACAGCACAAACTCAAGTGCATGTGTCAAAAGAAGAAAAGTACCGGAAGAAATGCAAGCAGACAAGGAAGCAAGGCAACAAAAACAAATTGTACTCTAGCCTAGCTTCTTGTTTTATTAAGCACGGTGTAACAAGGAGATCGGTAAGCAGTAGTAATAGCATGCAACAACAGTAACATTGCAGTCCAACGGTAGTCCCAGCTACCAAAATTTCTCGAACTACATTGACCTGATTCCTGTTTAGCCCAGGATATGTAGGAAACCTTTGAAGCAAAGGTTCGGTCAAATCTTTTTCAAAAAAATGCTTCAACGGAGTACTCGGATGGGCAAAAATCGCTCGCTTTATCTTTGCACGAAAACCCTTCGTGTCTCCGGGCAAAGAGGGGCAGCTGTAAGCACGTGATTTTTGCCCTATATGAGAATTACTCCCAAAAAATTCAAAAATAAAATGATTTTTCTTTGGTGTGCAATTTTGTGATATTTTGTGATATTTTGAATAATTATTTGTATTTGTCTGTGCGTGTTTATTTGCTAAATTAATAAAAAATACAAAAATATGTCGCATTTTGCATGTAGGATTTAATTCTACAATTGTTAGTAATTAAATTTGTTTTACAAAAATTAAAAATTACAAAAATAGGCATCGTTTGCATTTTTAGCATTTAATGTCCAAATATACAATTTTATGCTTAATTAATACTTAATTGTGCGTTAATTGTTATTGGGAGTTAATTTGCGCTTTTATAACTTAATTTAGTTCTTAATAATAGTTTAAGTATTTTTATAATTTAGTTTTAGAAAAAATAAAAGAAGAAAAGAGAGCGAAAATATACGAGAAAAAATACAGACACAGATAGAGAAAAAAAACGGACAGAGAATAGAAGAGAGAAAAATTCCGAAAAATATTTAAGCTTTCAAAATAAAAATAAAAGCTAAAAAATCTACTGCTTTCTTTCTTTGTTTGAAATTAGTATTAATGGTTGTTGTTTCATTTAAAGCTTAAAGCTTTTGTTTTTGGGATTACTACTCCACCGGTTTGTACTGGGTTGTTACTGTTGCTGGGCAGTTGTTGATGTTGTACTGTTATTACTGCCGCTGATTCTCATCTTCATTTTCTTGCTTCCAATATCAGGTACATATCTGTAAATTCATGTCATGAAAAGCTTCAACATGACATATTAATGAAGTTCGGGAATTATAATTCTGTTTTCCATTCGTTCAAGTTCATTAGTTTAAAATTTGGTTTTGTTTCAGTTGATTAATATAGTAGTACGTTTGTCGTGATGAATATAAGATAATTGTTACCTCTTAAAGTTCGTATAAGTGTTGTAATAATATCACCTATTTCGGAATTTTCATTAAGTGAAGTCATGATTGAATTATCAAGGTAGGGAACATGACATAAAATGGGTCATTAATTACATCCCGTAATATTGTTAGCTAAATGTAAAGTAGAATGGAAGTATCAAGAAATTACATTATTAGTATATCTTGTAAAAAATCTGATTTTTGGTTTAGATTGATATAAGTTGTATGTTCATATATGGCATGATGATGAGTATATATATAATCATATATGGAAGGTGATTTGATATAGCTCGTTACGATGTTAGAGTGTTATGAATGTTTTAAGACGGACAATTGTGTTGCATGTAAGGCAATTTTATTCAATCGATTTGTATAATAATTCCCTTTCTTATCAACTTGATGTCTATCTACCATCATAAACAAATTAATCAAACGATTATAATTTTGGATTAAAAAACAATTAATGTAGAAGGTGATTAGATTTATAGATTATAACATTTTTTTAGCATTCGCTTCAAATAGAACAATGAAAATTCTTCAAAAATATCACTTCCTTACATCCATTCTTTCCCAATTTTTATACATAATTTGCATGTTGTCTATTTGGGTAGGCAAATATTGTATTCACTAAATGGTAGTATTAATCACATATTTATTTTTACTCCACAAATTCGAATGGTTTGAGGAATATAATTCATACGCGAAAAACATAAATTGCGACCAACGTCCAATAAATTGTAAATTCTTTTTAAGGAATTTAGAGACTAATAGAATATTTATTTCTCATGATGTTCACATAAAAATACGTGGATATAATAAACAATTTGTAAACAAATTTATACTACCATCAAGAATATTTTTGTGATTAGGGATACGTTCGCGTAACCTAATTATATTTCTAAAGGCAATTCGGATTATGCGTTCGCGCAACTTCGATCGAATATTTAATAAAAGGGATTTCTCGGAGAATATCATTATTAATTTCATAAAAACCCGAGATGTGAGGTTCACTACTTAATTATACAAAAAGGGCGAATATTCTTGATTTTATTTAAAGCATAATTTCGAAAATAATTATTTTAATAAAAATATTATCTATATTATTGTGTACACGTGCGCGTGACACAACTCCGCATGTTTTAAAAAATATAATTTATAACACGAATATACGTACGCGTGATTCGATTCAAAGAAGGGACTTTAAATCTAAATAGAAGCGGTAACAATAAAATCATGCAATAAAAAATGTATTTAGCAAATCAAAATAATCAAGCCGAATATAACAGTTGAGCGACCGTGCTAGAACCACGGAACTCGGGAATGCCTAACACCTTCTCCCGGGTTAACAGAATTCCTTATCCGGATTTCTGGTGCGCAGAACTGTAATACAGAGTCATTATTTTCCTCGATTCGGGATTAAAATAGGTGACTTGGGACACCCTAAATCTCCCAAGTGGCGACTCTGAAATAAAGAAATAAATCCTGTTTCGACTGTCCTTTAATTGGAAAAAACTCTCTTGCACCCACGCGGGCGCGGAAAAAGGAGGTGTGACACATGTCATGATCATTAAGGCTAGTTATTGAAAAAAACTCTTCCGTCTTGTCCTTCCGACAGGGGCATTTCTTGTTAATACTTATTTCTTTGCATCATTGTGTCCTTCACTTCGAGTCAGTCCTTGTCAAAACAAGCAAGAAAAGATTTCAAAATCTGCTACCAGCTTTTCAGTTGCACAAAGTAAATTTGGCCAGCACACTCAGTTGTTACAGTCAACATGCCTTGAAGATTCATGTAAAGGCTTCCCCAAAAGACTCTTGTCAGCCTACTTGGCGCAAGCAAAGATACTGGTGATTCTCTATGACAGACAAATTGCTCAAAAAGTAGGAAGTCATTCAAGATATCAGAAAAGGTCACCTGACCGAAGATCTCCCGTTGGGATAAGGCTGATTGAGTCATAAATACAAATGGTCATGGGTGTGAAACAATCAGGGTTGATGCAGAGTAAAAGTCTCTTGCGACCGACTCAAGCTGATTGAGCACAAAGCCAAACTGCTCAAAACTCAAGGCCACAAACCGACCACCATTTTCAAAACTGACAAATTTTTCTTTGTGTGAAATAGGAACAAAGCAGTGCAAGGAAAGTGGTTCAAAAAAAAACAAAAAACAAAAAAAAGAGAAGAAAAAGAAAAGAAGAGAAGAGCCGACAAAGGAAAGTTTCTCAAATCTTTGCCTTTCTTTGCCTTGCTATTGTGCATAAAATCTTGCCATTGATCTTCATATTTTTCCTCCTAGGATAAAAAAAGTCCTACTCTGATGGATTTTCCTCCCAATAGAAATCTTTGTCTGATGAATCTTTCTCCTAAGATAACAAAAATGGACCTAGTATGATGAACCTTCTCCTAGGATCAAAATCTTAGTCCGATGAATCTTTCTCCTAAGATAGAAGACCTAGTCTGATGAATTTTCTCCTAGGATAGAAATCTTAGTCTGATAAATCTTTCTCATAAGATAACAAAAAAAAGGGACCTAGTCTGATGAATTTTCTCCTAGGATTAAAATCTTGGTCTGATGAATTTTTCTCTTATGATAGAAGACCTAGTCTGATGAACTTTCTCCTAGGATAAAAATCTTAGTCTGATGAATCTTTCTCCGAAGATAACAAAAAAAGGGGCCTAGTCTGATGAACTTTCTCCTAGGATCAAATCTTAGTCTGATGAATTTTTCTCCTAAGATAGAAAACCTAGTTCGATGAATCTTTCTCGTAGGATAAACGTCTTAGTCTGATGAATTTTTCTCCTAAGAAAGAAGACCTAGTCTGATAAACTTTCTCCTAGGAAAAACGTCTTAGTCTGATGAATTTTCCCCTAAGATAGAAAACCTAGTCTGATGAACTTTCTCCTAGGATAAACATCTTAGTGTGATGAAGTTTTCTCCTAAGATAAGAAAACCTAGTCTGATGAACTTTCTCCTAGGATCAAAATCTTAGTCTGATGAATCTTTCTCCTAAGAGAGGAAACCTAGTCTGATGAATTTTCTCCTAGGATAGAAATCTTAGTCTGATGAATCTTTCTCCTAAGATAGAAAACCTAGTCTAATGAATTTTCTCCTAAGATAATTTGAAAAAGAAAAAAAGATGTCTCCATTTTTTTTTAAAAAAAAGGCGTTGGGGCAATTTGTTTAAAAAGAATGATTTTCTCAAAAGAAAAAAAATGAATAATGATTTTTCTAAAAAAAATCCTTCTTTGTTCATTTTAGCATAAGTACACAATTCAGTAGTCTCACTTTTTCAACATAGGGTCTCACTCCCTATCAGATGCCAACATAACCTGGTAATCTTTTCCAATATAGGGTCTCCACTCCCTAGTTGATTTTATTTTAGACATAGGATCTTCATTCCCTAGTCGTTTTTCCAACATAGGGTCTCGACTCCCTAGTTGATTTCATTATAAATTCCACTCCCCAATCTCTTTTTCCCAAGGATACATAATCCTGATTTTATTGCTTTCAATAAAGAAGTAGTTTAGATTTTTCTTACAATAACTCACGAAATTTTCCTAGTGAAAACTGGGGCAGAAAAATTTCGTTCGTTTGTTTGTTTTGGTGCTTGAGCAAGTTTTTACCTTGAGGCATAAGTTTCAAGGAGACCAAAAGAAGAAGTCTCGATTCAAATAAAAGAAAAGAAAAACAAGGAAAAGAAGTGAATCCAAAGTGCAGAAGCGGAGAAAAGATGTGGACTGCTCAAGACATAATTGATGTCACAAGCTCTGCATGTCCCGCCTTGATCCGAGAAGTTGAAAAAGGAAAGAACCAGCACCTACAGCTAACAAGCATCAAGATTCAGATCAGAGTCCACATGAAGAACCAACCAAGACTTAAGATCAAGCTTCAGAAGACTCATAGATATGAATCTTGTAACTCGTAGCTGATAGGCTTAGTTAGTCTTTTTCATTTTCGATTTTGATGTAATAACGGGACCACAGACCGGAACCTCGATGGTACCTCACTCGGCTCTCAACCTCGGTACTCCATCACCTCATTCACTTCTGAACTACACGTGGTCTGATTCTTTTATAGCCAAGGATATGTAGGAAGCTCAGATACCAGGGCTCGGTCACATTCTCCTTTCTTTTAGTTTTTGGTCACTCCAAATAAGGGTCTGGTCAAAAAGCCTGTCTCGTCGTTCTTTGTCTGAAAACTCTTCACGTTTCCAGTCAAAGAGGGGCAGCTGTAGACATGTGATTTTTGACCCTCCCCAAGATTTTTTATATTTTAGCATGTAAATATTTAATTTAGGCCTAATATCGCTATTTCAACTAATTTTGACTCTTTTACTTTATTTAGTACAATAAAAATGAAAATTACAAAAAATAGTTTCATTAATATTTTGTAGTCATTTTTAATCTTGAAAATACCAAAAAATAGTTTATTTTAACGGTCAGTCTTATTTTAATAGTTATTTTACTTAAGTAGGATTAATTAATAAATGAGATCATATTTTTAGTCTCGTTCGCGGGGAAAGAATAAATTTGGGCTCAAACGACCCATTTTTAGGCCTAATTTACGGACCTAGCCCATAATTCCTAAGCCCAATACCCCTAAAATCCTAAACTTAAACTATAAAAGGACCTACACCCTAATGACCTAAGACCTAGACACAACCCCAAAAGATCAGCCGCAATACACTCCATGGAAATGAGCTGAAAATGCACAAGGACACAACCGTTAGGATCAGCCTACCGTCTTTGAAAACTTTCTTCTCCAATAAATCCTGCACGACTGCCATCTTCAGTGATGTTTTTCATAAGAAGATAGAAGCAATTAACATCCTATAGTAGCTGCCCAAAATAATGATGTTGTCGGCCTATCCATACATTGCACAAGATTTCTCAAAGGTTTAGACCGAGAAAATCCAAGTTCATTTACCAATTCACCCACTTAATTGCAAATCTTGATGTCAAGTTTTATTCCAACTAGTTGTCACGACCCCAACCCCGGTCGTGATGGCACCCAATACACTACTAGGCAAACCCGACCATTCAACAACATTATCCCAAATTCTTATTCAGATTATAGATAAATATCACCGATAATTTACTAAGTCATTACATACAAGTGTATAATTAATAATAAAATCTGCGGAAGTTCAATTAAAATACCACACCATAGCCCAATAGAATCCGGTGTCACGAATATGAGCCTCTAATATAGAATTTCCACCTATTACAAGTCTGTCTATGAAAAATGCGGAATAAAAGATAGAGATAGAGGGGAGAGATCAAGGCTGCGAATGCCATGCAGCTACCTCAATACTCCCAGATACTGTTGTTCTGCTAAACAAATCCTCACTTAGCATGTGGTGTACCTGGATCTACACGCAAGGTGCAGGGAGTAATGTGATTACTCCGACCTAGTAAGTAATAAATATAAATAAAGGCTGAGAATAAGAAATCATGGAAAAAAATACCAAGTAAACTATAACTGGCAGTTTAGAACAACAAATAGTGAAGCAACAAGTCAATTAAATCAGAGTACCAAATACTGAGACAGGTATAACCGATAAAAACAAATGCATGAGTGCAATGCAATGCATATGATGGTACACTCTAGTACCCACTGCGGCGTGCAGCCCGAGCCATCCATTTATTTATCGTCGACGGCGCTCACTGGGGGTGTGTGCAGACTCCGGAGGGGCTCCTACAGCCCAAGCGCAATATCAAGCCATCTCGTGGCATCAAATCTAGGCCCTCGGCCTCATATCAATCTTAGTATAATCAACCAGGCTCTCGGCCTCAATATCAATGTACTCAACCAGGATCTCGGCCTCAATATCAATGTAATACTGCTGCGGCGCGCAGCCCGATCCATGCTCAGTCAAGAAAACATCATAAGCCCCTTGCGCATTTGTAAAACAGTAGTTCTCAGCCCGAAATATTATTTAGAAATATCATTTAAGCTTTTAAATCTTAGAAAGATGGCTGAGTTTGCAAAACAGTATTTAAAACCTTGGACTGAGGTCAAATGATATGCAAAATATGCGAAAGCAGTGATATCAATCCCTGAAGGATTCAAATAATTGGCAAGAAGCCCAAATGTAACAATTAAATCTAAGTAAGGATGATTCTCAATTTAGTTCAAGTAGAAAACACGGTACAAACATCTCTCGGGACGGACCAAGTCACAATCCCTAATGGTGCTCTACCCCACGCACGTTATCTGGCGTGCAAGTCACCTCAATATAGCGTTACGATGTGAAATTCCGGGGTTTCAAACCCTCAGGACATCATTTACATCAATTACTCACCTCGAACCGGCTAATTCTCTAGCTCGCGATGCCTTTGCCCCTTATTGACCTCTGAATGCCTCGAATCTAGCCATAACGATTCGATTCAGTTAATAAAAATTATAGGAATTAATTCCATATGGAATTCTACATTTTCCATCAAAAATCCGAAATTACACTCAAAATTCGCCCGTGGAGACCACGTCTCGGAATCCGGCGAAACTCATAAAATTCGACAACCCAATGCGATACGAGTTCAACCATACCAAAATTATCAAATTCCGACAACAACTCGACCTCCAAATCTTAGTTTTTCATTTTTGAAAAGTTTTGCAAAAATTCTAATTTCTTCCATTTAAATCTGAATTAAACGATGAATATAACCATATATTTATGAAATATAATCACTTTCGGATATAGAACACTTACCCCAAATGTTTCCCTTGAAAAATCTGTTGAAAATTGATTTTCCCAAGCTCTACAATCGTCACAAATGAATAAAAATGGATAATTCCCGAATATAAGCTGTTTTCCAGGCAAGTCGCATCTATGAAATGCGACTTGCACTTATTTCCAGCCAAAACAAAAGGCAGTCCCAACCTTCACTAAATCTATCATAACTTTTTGTACAAATATCGGAATGATGAATGATTTAACTTTCTGGAAACTAAAATGCAAGGGATACAACTTTCATGTTTTGCAAATTTTCAGATTCCTTATGTATTTCGAGGTATAAGCTTCCAAAGTAGCCCCCTCACATCAAACATTTCTGAAAAATTTCAAAACAGCTTTACCAACCCTTATTCAATTGAGTATAACTTTCTGTATAAATGTCGGAATAATTAATGGTTTAGTTTTCTGGAAACTAGGATGCAAGGGATACAACTTTCATGTTTTGTAAATTTATAGATTCCTTATGTATATTTAGATATAAGCTTCCGAAATAGGCTCCACGATTGCACAGTTGCTGTCCAAGACATCTTCTGCAGCAGAAAATTCCAGCAATCCTTTTATCCGATTTCCATTCCGTTAACCTTCCGAAATCCACCCGAGGCCCTCGGGACCTTAACCAATTATACCAACATGTCCCAAATACAATACGAAATTAACAATGTGATCAAATCGCCAAAATAACGTCATATTCCACAAATTAAGCTTTAAAATCCAAGAATTCCTTCAAATTTCATAAAACATCAAATTTTCCATTTTGAGTCCGAAACACGTCAAACGATGTCCATTTTCAACCAAACTTTACAGAAAGTGCTTAAACCATATATAAGGCCTGTACTGGGCGTCAGAACCAAAATACGAGCCCGATACCATCACTTTCTAATCAAATTTCATTTCCATTTTCCTTAAATATTTTCAGAAAGCAATTTTACTCAAAAATTCATTTCTCGGGCCTGGGACCTTGGAATTCGATCATTCTTGTTCCTATGAGTCACATATAATAATACGAATATAGCCCTTCATTTGAAAATCAATTCGGAGCTCATTTGCTCAGTTCAATGCCCATTTCGCTCGTTAAACAATTAACTCATGTTTCGCGTCAAAAATCCAATCAAACCACGTCCGAATGACCTGAAATTCTACACGCATATCCCAAATAACCTAACAAAGCTAAAACACTCTCGAAATTCCATTTCAACTCTCGGATCAAAATCTCACCTATCAACTGGAATTTGCCAAAATACTAACTTCGCCAATTCAAGCCTAATTCTACACCGAACCTCCAAAATTACTTCTGATCACACTCCTAAGTCACAAATCATCCCCCGAAGCTAACCGAATTATCGGGATTCAAATCCGATCCCTCTAACACATAAGTCAACGTCCGGTTGACTTTTCCAAAACAAACCTTCCTTAAAGAGACTAAGTGTCTCATTTCCTACTAAAACCAATCCAAATCAACTCGTTCACACCCAACACTGATAATGAAGCATAAAGAAATAGGAAATGGGAAAAACGGGGCGGTAACTCACGAGACGACGGGTCGGGTCATCACACTAGTACTAATCAATCACTGACCACTCTTTATATAAACTAGCGAGACGTTTCTGTTGAGGGAAAAGAGAGACTCGAGCTCGCATAAAACACCACATCTGATTTGTGTACCAAGCTGAATTGATCATCCAAAAGTTGGCGTTAGTCCACGATGGTTGATATCATGTCCGAGTACATCAATAGATGCCGATACGGAGGATAAGAATAGGGGCGTTTGAGGAAGTGGGAGTCCAAGTTCGAGAATTCCGAGTCCTGATCGTGGTTCTGTGTCGCCTCAGATCCTTGTTGTTGTTTTTCTCATTCAGTTTTCACACTCAAAGTTTGTAGTCGACTTGCTTCATTTTGCTATTCAAGGAAAATTGTTATTTCAGATTTGGTTATTTATGTCACTGCTTGAGTTTTTACCAAATTAAAGTTACTGGTTTGAGTTATGCCGTTAAGTTTGTGTTGGAATTCTGAATCGGAGTGTGCTTGGGTTTGTCGATTCATGGTAGTTCTACTTCGAGTTCAAGGGTTACGTTAAGCTCATATCTAATTCACATCGAAAAGGTTCTCGTTCTCATTGAGGTTCAACTCTTCAATCCTCTACTCATTTTGTTCTAGCTGAATGTTAATCGTTTTTTTGGTGATTTGGTTCTGTGATTTGTTTGGTTATTGTCTCCGTTTTTGAGTTTGGTCATGTAGTTATCTACTCTCATGCTATTCGAATTGGTTATAGCTGAATATGATTTTGTCACAATATAGAAATTGGGTTACTATTCTTCAACTGAACTACGTCAAATTAGATTAAAGGGGCTCGGGTGTGCATTTCATGTGACCCTACCATAATTTGGAATAATAATAATAAGATAAATATACTAAAATCCGGGTGTACATTTTATGTGACCCAGTTCTAATTTCCAACAAGGTTAAATAGAACGTGTCGTGAACCACAAGTGCATTTTATGTCGCGTGACTTACGATGTGTTTTAAATAACCGTGAATTTTCCCGAAATATTAAAAGCGACTTAAAGCTAAAAATGCATCATAGGTTTAAAACATGTCATAAATCAGATTATAGGCCAATTTTAATAGTTTAAGCGATCGTGCTAGAACTACGAAAACCGGGAATGCCTAACATCTTCTCCCAGATTAACAGAATTCTTTACTTAGAATTTCTGGTTCGCAGACTTATAAAGTAAAGTCGAAATTTCCTCGATTTGGGATTTTAAAATAAACTGGTGACTTGAGACACCAAATAAACTATCCCAAGTGGCGACTCTGAAGAAATTAAATAAAATAATCTCATTTCGAATAATGTCACTTTAATTGGAAAAACTCCTCATATACCTTTCGGGTGGTAAAAAGGAGGTATGACAATCACAACTGGGTCTGGGTTTACGGTCGTGACATAATATATATATATATATATATATATATAAATAAATGTAGATGAATATATTTCAGATAACGAAAGTATATACTCTATAGTAAGCATAAATATAGAAGAAAAAGCTCAAATAGATACCTCAGAATCAGAAGAGGAAGAATTAATAAATGAAATAGGATTAGAAAAATTAGATTTAGAAGAAAATACCTTTGTAAATATATCAGAAGAATGTAACCATAATTTTGAAAGAAATAAAGGATTAGATAGTAATCAGTGTTTTATATGCAAATGGTACCCTAGTAAAAATAAAAGAGCTAAATGTAAATTATGCTATCTAGAAGGATGTATTTCATGTATAGAAAAAGATTTTGAAATAAAAATAAATAAAGAAGAAAAATACCAAGAAATAAATGACCATACCATGAATTTGAGAATAATGACATTAGAAGCTAGAATAAATGAACTAGAAAAAAGAATACAGAAAATGAAAAAAGGAAAAGAGGAATTAGAAGATATAAAAGAAAATATAACAACAGTAGAAGAAGAACTAATGAGTATAGAAAATTATGATACACTAATATGTGATGAAGATAAAAAATTAAGTACAATAAATTTTTTAGCAAGAATCAAAATAGAAGATTATGAAATAGAAACGTTAGCTCTAATAGATTCCGGGTGCACAAGATGTATAATAAATAAAAATATAGTTCCCCAAATCTAATCAAAACCTTAGAAAGCGAGTTGCAGCTATGCAGATGGATGGAACTCATAATATATACAGACATTATATAGATAAATCACAAATTATCTTTATAAACACATGTTTAGTATTTTACATGTACAACATGAGACCAACAGTTTCCAAGACTGAAGACAAAGGGAAGGGCATTGCCTCACCCTCAGACAGATACTTGCAGACAGTATTAGGTAATCTTCATTTTAAGCCACATCCTTTGGGAGAACAGACCAATATGGAAAGAATAAATTTTGGAAAACATAATTTACTATTTTTTCCACCATCAAATATGTCATTTAGAGTCCTACCAGAATGTGTCATGGTGCGGTGAACGTGGAAGAGAAAATCCTACTCGGTACTCTCTCTATTTTATTCTATAAACTTTAGTTAGCATATTATCTAAATTATGAACTGAAATTACCCCTTTACTACTCTTTTTTTTCACTATGTTCATCTCTTCTTCCCAATCTTTAAAGATTTTAACACTTTTCTTAACTCTTATTTCTTTAACCTCACCCCGGCCATGGTTAAACACTTATACCCTTCTTAATTGTTTTCGGGTTTTACTTAACCAGTTTCTCCTAGGAATTTACAGGTTAATCCATCATAATTGTTAAGAAATTGGGAAGCTAACCATATACTTAGAGTGATATCTAATAATCGATCATATGAACATGAAACATAAAACTATACAGGATAACAAAAATTTTATATATATTGTATTTTTTGGCTAGCAAATGAAATTAATTTTGATCGATCAATTTTGTATTATCTTCTTAAAATAGGAATGACTCAATGCAACCTGAGCCAATACTCATATATATAAATTAAAATAATAGTAAAAGTGAATTCTTCTCCTACAAAAAGCTTAGTTTGGAATACATGAGATTCTGTCCCAAAAAAAAGGTATAGTTAGAGAGAACTTGAAACAAAAATGCTATCAGTTTGAATAAAAAATTTGAAGAAAAAGAGTTAATACCCTTAATCCGTCTAAACTATACAACTTTTAGTTGCCTACTTAAACTATCGCTTGTCATCGAAAAACCCCTGAATTATATTCCCCTTTATAATAAAAATCCTTCGTCGTATTCTTACTAGTGCATATAATACACGCTCCAAATTATTTTTAAAATCTGCCATGTGACAATCTACGTGGATATTTATTTAGATTAATCTAAAAAAAGACTTAATTAAGATTTTAATTCTCTTTAAAATTATACTGTAAAAATAGAAAAGGGAGCTAGAAATAATCTTGGGTAAGAAATGAAGGATGGATAAACGTGAAAGATAAGAAATAAACTCAATAATAATAAAAGAAAGAGAGAACTTCAGATGGATTCAGATGAAGAAATGGAGAAGAAATGTGGGAAAAAGAAGAAGAAGAAGAAGAAGAAGAAGAAGAAGAAGAAGAAGAAGAAAGGTAAAAAAAGAGAGGAAGGAATATGATATATAAAGAAAAAGAGAAAAAAATAAAAAGAAATATAAATTTTAAAAAGAAGGGCTAATTAGCCATTAAACAAAGCTAGGTGGGCCATTTTAATGGTTATTTTAGCCTTCACACGTTCTTTGGCAATTTGTTACACACAATATGCCACATAAGCAACGAGGAAGTTTTATTATGAGGGGAGATATAGTTCAGGAGGTTTTCGGGGATAGGCGATAATATAGGTAGGCAACTAATAAAGGTGATATAGTTTAGGCGGGTTTTAGAGTATTAATCATATTTTTAAAGATTCACTATTAGTATTATTTTAATTTATATATATGGGTATTGGGTCGGGTCGGGTCGGGTCATTCCTATTTTAAAATTGGATTATTATTTATATACTGAAAATAAAAAATAAAACCAGTGGAATAAGAAAATACTATTGAAAAGTTATATTTTTTGTTTATTATGATTTTTATGTGAGTTAGTAAAGGTTTTATTATTTTTGTATAATAAAACTTAGTTATATAATTTTGGTGAAAAGAAATCATACTTATATGACTATTTGTGAAATTTACCTCGAGAAAAGTCATCATTTTTCCTCTTTTTAATGAAAAATATTGTTAGTAACTAAACATCAAAAATAACTTTGTAGTGAAATATTTTATTTTATAATTTAACTTCCATAGAACTAAACACACCCACCCTTTAAAAAACAGATTTCTAGTAATTTTTCTTTTATAATTTAACTTCTATAGTACTAAACACGCCCTTTAAATTATAATATCCATAGTTTGAATCTTAGTAAAGTTTAGAGATGGTAAAAAGAAAAAATGAAAACCCTCTTCATCTGATTTATTATATCCAGGCATTTTGGTCATAGCATCTCTAAGACACGAATAACTTGTGTAACTTCCTATGTATTGTTTGACCAAAAATATAGATTTTTGTTCAACCAATTAGATTTAAACAAAGGAGAGTCAATATTAGCTAATAATAGTATCCCAAAGATAAGGTAATCGATTTTATGACAAATAACTTGTACATTTATCTGGATGGTAATGAATTTGAGCAATAATGACAGTGTTCAATGAAAAAGATGGAATATGGGATTAAATGATAATAAATGGCATTTAAGTAAATAAAAACGTATGAGTCACCCGAAAAGGGGTGAGATATGTGAATATTCTCTCTGACAATGGTGAATGATTGATGAACCTTTGAACACTCAGGTTGTTCTTAGATCCGGTGGAAATGCTCGACAAGAATCTTAGTAAAAAAGTTATTTTTGATTGCTTGCAATAGGACCAGATTCTCTCTATAAAATTAATGTATTTTTTTACAAATGAATATCCCATGTCCCCTATTATTGTGTCTCTTTTTATTTATAGGAACATGTTCCTAGAAACCCTAATAGTACAGATGTAAAGAATATCCACTAGAATAATATCTTTTGTGTCCTATCTTAGAACTAGCCGTTATAACTATGTCAAGGATTCTCGACCTCAACCTTGATATTTGACGACTCTTCGACCCTGCTCCTTACTGACTCTTCGACCGCAACCTTCATTATTTCTTGAACCACTTCGACCTTGGGCAGGCCTTCATTGGAGTCGTATTGGCGGCATATGGCAACTTGTGAATGCCTCCTTAATGCTAACATGACTTAATCATATTAGAGATAATTTTGAACCATACTGTTACTCCCTCCACTTATTGAGGTCGCCCTCGCAGGTGAGCTTAATGAGCGAATAATACCGTTGTCGGTCGAACTTATCGAGTAAGCTATAAGGTTGTAATCGTCGTGTCGAGCAGGACATGTGGCCCTCTATGGGCCACAAAATTCAAATACCTCAAGTTTCCCGGATGATTTGTTGGAGTTATCCTATCCAAGGATTAGAATGATGTCATGACATCAAGTGTCATTATGACATATATTTTCGATGTGTTGCCTCGATTCACGCGTGACCCTTGATTGGATCTGCCATTTTGATTCTAGTGCCAATTATGATGAGCCATTTTTGGGTTTAGTGCCATAATCTCTATAAATTGAGGTTTTTGGACCTGAGTTTGAAGTTTGCTTCTCCTAATTTTTTCACAACATCATCCTTCTTGTCATTTTCTTCTCTAAACTTCCTTCCTCTCTCAATTGCCTTATTCTATCTCCATTCTTTCCCGCTCATTATTCTTCTTTATCACTTTGCACCATATCTGACTTACCATCAAACGCTGGTGAAGGGAGCCGTATTCCTCCTTTAGCAGTTGTGTTTCCCTCTCATGGGGAGGGTGCTTCCGCCATTATTGATGACGAAGCATTCCCTTCAGTGGAGGAAATAATCCTACACAATCCATATTCTAGGTCTGACCTCACCATATTACCAGACTCTGTGCTTGGAGTCTTTCAATCAATGATGATACCTAAGGAATTAGCTACTCAAGGCCAAATTCGGCCTTCCAAATCATATTGAACTGATCTCGGCTGGTGAGGATGTGGTATAGGTTCATCGCCCCGGATACTGCGCTTTATACGCTTATCTTTTCTACATCGGCTATTCGTTCCCTTCCTTTTGTTGGTGGAGGAATTCTGTAGCTGACGCTACAACATTTGGTTCATCTCTTCCCCCTAGTTTCTATAGAGGGACGATGATGTGATGAACCAGCCTGTCGTCTTATGAGTTACCGCTCCGTTTTCCTTATTTCTGCTTCTTTATGCTTTGTTTACCCGTGTTATGTGGTATAGGGTTGGTCGGATCGAATTCGGAATGATTTTGGTAAGGTTTGAGATACTTAGTCTCTTTTGAGGAAGCTTGAGTTGGAAAAGTCAACTGGATGTTGAATTATGTGTTAAAGGGCTCGGATGTGAGTTCCGATGGTTCGGATAGCTTCAGGAGGTGATTTGGGACTTAGGAGTGTGATTGGAATGAGTTTTGGAGGTTCAGAGTAGATTTAGGCTTGAATTGGAGAAGTTGATATTTTGACGATTTCCGGTTGGTAGGCGAGATTTTGATATAGGCATCGGAATGGAATTCCGAGAGTTGCAGTAGTTCTGTGGTGTCATTTAGGATGTGTGCGCAGAATTTCAGGTCATTCGGAAATAGTTTGGTTGGATTTTTTATCAAAAGTGGAATTCAGAAGATTTTAGAAAGTTTTTCTTGAATCCGATGTGTTTTGGATGATTTGATGTTGTTTGAGGTATTTTGAAGATTGGTACAAGTTTGAATAAGGTATTAGGATATGTTAGTGCTTTTGGTTGAGGTCACGGGGGCCTTCAGGGTGATTTCGGATGGTTGACGGAAAGGTTTGAGACTTGTTGCAGTTGTTGAACCTTGCTGCTTCTGGTATTTCCGCACATGCGGATTGGGGACTACAGGTGCGACGCCGCACGTGCGGGAGATCGGCCGCAGAAGCGAAAAAGGGCTTGAGGAGCAGGAACTACAGAAGCGGCTAAGAGGACTGCATCTGCAAAGTCGCAGATGCGGGTATGGGATTGTAGGTGTGGTAATAGGGCGCTAAGTGATTTCCGCATAAGCGGAGGGAGAACCGCATATGTGGTACCACAGAAGTGGGTATGGGATTGCAGATGTGAAAAGGTCTGGCAGAAGTTATAAATCGTGGCCTTCGCGAAATTTGAGCTATTTCACCATTTTTGACTTCGGCCTTGGAGCTTTTTGGACGATTTGAAAAAGGGATTTCAAGGGAACTTCATTGAGGTAAGGAATTTGGACCAAAAACTAGTTCCTATGCTATTATTACGCGGATTAGAGCTAGAAATCATGGAAATGAAGGGTGAAAGTTGGGGAAACTAGGGCTTGAAAATTTAGACCTTTGCTTGGGGATTTGAAGGACCATTTGAGGTCGAATTTCAGAACATTTGATATGTATGAACTCGTGGGGAGATAAGGAATCTATTGATGTAAAATTTTTTGTATTCCGAGACATGGGCCCGGGGTCGGGTTTTGGTAATTTTCCGGTTTTGTGTCGTATTTTGATTATTTTCGCCTGGGCTTCGTTCCTTTAGCATATTTTGACATCCTCGTTCTGATTTTAGATAGATTCGACGTGAGTGGAGGCCGATTCGAGGGGCAAGGGCATCGCGAGCTAGAGATTTGACCAGTTCGAGGTGAGTAATGATTGTAAATGATGTTCTGAGGGTATGAAACCCCGGACTTTCACATCGTTGTGCTATATTGAGGTGACGCACACGCTTGATGATGAGCGTGGGGTCATGCACTATTGGGGATTGTGATTTAGTCCATCCCGAATGACTATTTTACTATGTATTTGACTGAAATCTATTTGCTACCATCATTATTTGGGATGAATGCCATATTTGGGCCTTGTGCCAACTATTTGAACCCTTCGGGGATTTTTACTGGTATTTTCTCACTGTTTTGACTTTATACTTGAACTCAATCATGTTATATTTTACTATTTTTCGTACTCAACCATGTTTACTTTGTTTTAACACTTACATGATCTTTTTAATGATATTTTGGGCTATTAAACATGTTTTACTACTGCCCGAGTGGCTTGTGAGGATTTTTGACTGAGTAGGGCCGAGGGCCTATGTTGTGAAGAAACATTTGATACTAATTATGAGGTCGAGGGACTGAGATATGTATGCCACGAGGTGGCTTGATTGATATGAGGCCGAGGGCATAGTGATGATGCCACGGGGTGTCTTGATATTGTGATTGGGCCATAAGGGGCCCCTCTAGGAGTCTGTACACCCCTAGTGAGCGCGGGTACCCATTGTGATGTGAGATTGAGTCCGAGGGGCTGGTATTGTTCTATGTGATTGCCTGAGGGGCTGGTACTGTTCTGAGATGTTGCCCGAGGGACGGATTTGTTGATACTATGCCCGAGGGGCGAACCTTTATGTGTTTATTTTTTTATAATTGACTGTTAATTACCTGTTTAATTGTTGAAAAAGGCTTTTCAGGAAGTTAAAATTGAGTTAAAGGATTTTTACTTATCTTTCACTGGTTTACTGTTTTAATGGCTTTACTAATTCATTATAAAATGTTTTTGTACCTTACGTGATTTCCTGCTTTCAGTCTTTATTTACATTTGTTACTCATTGAGTTGGAATACTCACTTTACTCCCTGCATCCCGTGTGCAGATTCAGGCATTGCGGATCCTTCCAGTACAAGTTGAGAGCTCCCGGAAGATATCGGAGTCCACGAGGTAGCTGTTTGGCGTCCGCATTCCCGTGTTTCTCCCTCTTTATTATTTCTATCTCTTATCATACATTTGTAATAGTTTATCGACTTATCGAACTTGTAGTAGGACTTATAAATGCTCATGACTAGTGATACCCCGGTATCGGGCTATGTTTGGGCTGTATTCCGCATATTATACTATCATTTGTTTAAACTTTGGTTTGTTTATCCATGTTTAGACTGTTTCTAAATGCTCAATTGTTATTAATGGGAAAATGGGAAGTGTCGGCTGGCCTTGTCTTCACGAGAGGCACCATCACAACCGGGTTTAGGGTTTAGGGCCGTGACAGATGCTGAATCTTCGTTATCGTGGAGGTAAATATTTGGTGGTGAATACGGATGATAAGGCTAGTCACCAGTTCTAGCTCAAACTTTTCTTTGTTAGGATCGAGGACGTGGTGGATAACGCTGATGGCTTTCTAGAGGTTTGGAAATACATATGTAAGTTCTCGTTTTTTTTGTTTGCGTTCTTCAACTTACTTGTAGTTAGTTGAAGGACCTTTTTTTGTAGCCAACACTCAACTTCCCCTATTAGACACATGCATTTCTGAATGGGTCGAGCAAATCTTCCCCCATGTCATACGGATCCGCGACTGGCCGAGCTTCATCAAGAATTTTAGACTGGCTCTTCCTTTGACCGGTAACTTTCCTTATTTGCTCATGATCGCTCCATTTTTCTTTGTATGCCGACTCGTTTTGCTCACTTCGACATTTGTTTCTTTCCCAGGTAGGAGGTCTTCTCGAAGGAGCCCATTGTTTTGGAGGAAGGATGATGCCCTTCAGCTTCTACCCCAATTGTGACTACTGCCGCTTCTGTGTCGACCCTTTCCTCGGCTGCCACAGTCTGAGAGCCCGCCCCCATTTTGTCCTCTAATTTTTCTCCTCAACGCCTTTCATTGATTGATGAGGATGATGATGTCTCTTCTAAGGCGGTAATCTAATGCCTCGTAAGAGGAGAGCCATGGATGCGAGAGGAGAAAGGTCAGTAGCCGTCGACTTGGAAGAAAGTGACTATATTCTTCGAGAGACGGCCACGGTGCATGTTGGAGAGAGCACCGATTTGGGGTGAATGATGATGGCCTCGCTCTTCCGAGTTAAGAGGATGCCTCGTCTTCTAGGGTCGCAGTGGATGTTCCCTCTACGACTGATGACAGAGAGAAGGACATTGCTGAAGAGGACGTGATCTGATTCTGGTTGCAGTGGATGTTCCCTTTACGGCTGATGACAGAGAGAAGGACATTGCTGAAGAGGACGTTGGATATGACTCCGATATGGATCTAGACGAGTTGAGGATGATCGACGAGGGACTTACTCAACTTGAGGTGAGGTTGGAAGGGGGCTCCAGGACTATTTCAATCCCGATAGATTGTATTCTTATTGTAAACACCAAGGAAGTAGTCCCTGCCCTCGGTCCTCTTTGTTTTGAGATAAGAGTATGATCCTCGAAATGATAAACAACAGCACTATGTCGAGTAATATTGCTGGTCTTGCTCACCCGGTAAGTACGACTGTCATCTATTTTTTTCCTTATGCTTCGATTTCCTTCGTAATCTCTAATTCCTTTTGTTTGTTTTGCAGATGGCTATTCTAGATATTGAGAGTGCTCGTCTAGATATGAGACATAAATACATTTATGTGAAGCTGAAAGACAAGTATAGAACATGCCTTGAGAAGTACTGAGAGCTCCGGTGTTGGCTTCGCGAAGGCGCGATCTGCGGGTCCTGAAGGAGGACTTGAAGAAGAGGGACAAGGAGTTGATGCGGGTTATGGAGAAATGCAGTGTCCTTGAAGGGACGTTGAGGATCAAAGAGGAGGATCTTAATCTTAGCAGGGATGTAGAGGCCCAATGTAGTGATCTCCAAGCCCAAGTGGTCCTGTTGTGAGTCCAACTCGAAGAATGCCAATTCAGGGTGGAGGTTCTTACTGGCGAGGTCACCGGGAAATAGAAGGAGCTTGATAAGGTAGAGTCTACTCTATCGGAAGCTTAGAGAAGGGTGGATTTTCTTGAGGTGGCGAACCAAACCCTTCGTTCTGAGCGAGAAAATGACTTATCGACGGTGAGGGATAAAGAAGAACGGCTTGATGAAAGGATTGGGGAGTTGGAGAAAGAGACCTCAGATCCTTATCACGTTGCCACTCAAGAGGCCGAGAAGGCCAAACTACTTGTACGACCTTCTTAGTCTACGACTTCTGGCTTCCCCAACGTTCTTTCTGAGTATGAAGAGTGGATTCATTCTGATACCTGATTAGATGTGTATCGTGAGTTGCATGTGGTGGGTTCCGTTCCTGCTGCGAATTCTGAGGATGCTTGAGTCAAGGCTCGTAAGGCTCGGGTTGCTTGTGGCTACGACCCGACTATGCCTCGTCCTGGCAAAGAAGATGAGGATGGTGAGGATGTTGTAGATCACCTTGAGGATGAAGCCTTGTATGATTCTATGTACCCTCCAGGCAAGGGAGAAGGCGTTGAAGATAAGGCCAGTGAGGATGTCGTCGGTCGTGATGGAGATGGCCAGCAATAGTTTATTTTTATAATTTTTTTGTGTATTTTTGCTGGTGTATTCATGAGCCTTTGCAAGAAACCTTTGTCTATGAATATCAAAGTTGGTTTTTGCTTTCATTTGCACCTTTCTTATTTGCCGTAGTTTGTTCCTGTACTTTGTGTGTTTTGCTCCTTCGTACTTTTGGTGTCGTTCTTATAAATATCAAAGTCTTTGGGTTCAATAGTTATGGGTCGAATTACCCTTTTGCACGTATAGGTCAAGCATGTCTATGGACCGGTCGGTTAGTTTTGAATTTGTTGGGGGTTAGCTTCTCGTTTGGTTAAGTTTAACCTTCTATTGAAAAGTGGTTGAGGACCGATAGGTATCATTCGAACTTGGTCGAATTTTGACCTCTTTAAATCGCGGCCGAGGGCCGGTAGGTGTTGTTCGAACTTGGTCGAATTCTAACCTTCCTAGGGTGCGGTTGAGGGCCGATAGATATTGTTCGAGCCGAGTTGACCTTAACCTTTCATTAATCACGGCCAAGGGCCGATAGGTGTTGTTCGAGCTGGGTCGAACTTAACCTTTTGTTAATCGCAGACAAGGGCCGATAGGTATTGTTAAAGCGAGGTCAAACTTAACCTTTTATTAATTGTGGCTGAGGGCGTATAGGTGTTGTTCGAACGGGGTTGAACTTAACCTTTTGTTAATCATGACCGAGGGCTGATAGGTGTTGTTTGAGCTGGGTCGAACTTAACCTTTTGTTAATCGAGACCGAGGGTGTAACGACCCGACCGGTTATTTTGAGAGTTATAGCCCTGATCCCCCATTAACTGCTTCCCCTGTATCTATTTCTGCTATTCTGACTTCCCGGGAAGATTCGTTTTGGTTTTTGAAGTGTTTTGGGACTCTTAGTCCCTAAATGGAGGTTTAAGCTTTAGGATTTGGATCGTAGTAGGAACTGTGTGAAGACGACTCCAGAATGGAGTTCCGTCGATTCCATTAGGTGATTTTAGGCTTAGGGCCGTGTTCGGGTTGTGTTTTTGAGGCCCGTAGCTCATTTAGGCTTGAAATGGCGAAAGTTAAATTTTTGGAATGTTGGACCGGTAGTGGAATTTTTGATATCGGGGTCGGAATCTGATTCCGAAAGTTGGAGTAGGTCCGTATTGTGAATTATGACTTGTATGAAAATTTGAGGTCATTCAGACGTAGTTTGGTTGGTTTCGGCATCAGTTGTCGAATTTGGAAGTTTCAAGTTCATTAAGTTTGGATTGGCGGGCGATTTGTGTCTTTCACATTGTTTGATCTGTTTTGAGGGTTCGACTAAGTTCATATTGTGTTTTAAGATTGGTTGGTATGTTTGGTTGAGGTCCAGAGGCCTCGGTTGTGTTTCGTATGCTCAACGGGTTGAAATTTGGACTTGTGCATATTCTAAAGTTGGTTGGTTCTGGTGTTTTCGCACCTGCGGTGGGAAGCCCGCAGGTGCGGCCCCGTAGAAGCGAGGAAGGAGTCGCAGGTGCCAGTTTGGGTATAAAGTCTAAGGGTCGCAGATGCGATGAGGGAGCCGCAGATGCGGAGGTAAGAGGGACCCAAGGCTCCGCAGAAGCGGACATTTAGCTGCAGAAGCGCATGCACCGATGCGGACGGAGGCGCAGGTGCGGACTCAGAAATTTAATGAAAACTCGCAGATGCAGAATCCCTGTCGTAGAAACAGGATTGTAGATGCAGTCCTGAGAACGCAGAAGCCGAAATCGCTGGGCAGAAAAGGGATTTTCGAGGGTTTAAAGTTCATATCACAAAATTCAATTTCGAGCAAAATGGAAGGTGAATTTTCGAGAGATTTTCAAGGAGGGGAAACTATTCCTTACTCGATTTTTATCATATTTCATTAATATATTGTTGTATTTTTCATCTAATTAGGGGATTTAAGTGAGGAAGTTGGGAGGATTGGGGAAAAGTTCCCCAACCAAGAATCTGATTTTTGAGTGGGATTTAGGCATTGATTTTGGATGATTTTTATACGAGTGAACTCGTGAGTGAATGAGTGTTCGTATTTGGTGACTTTTACCCGATTCTGAGATGTGGGCCCGGGAGGCTTTTTGGGTGTTTTTCTATTTTCTTGCCTTATCTTTGATTTCATTAGCTAGATTAGTTGCTCGTAGCTATGTTTATGTTATGTAATTGATTTGGCTAGATTTAGGCCATCTTAAGCGGGATATTCGTGGAAAGAGCATTGTTCCGGATTGAATTGAGCTTGGTTCGAGGTAAGTGGCTTGTCTAACCTTGTGTGGAGGAACTCCCCTTATGATTTGCTAATGTTTGATATATGAGCGCCGTGTACGTGAGATGACGAGTACGTACGAAGGCTATATGTTGTAAAACTCCATTTATTTCACTAAGTCATAACCGGTTTTCTCCTTGTTTGAATTACATTAGCATATGTACTATCCTATTTAGATTAGAAAAGCATGCCTACATATTTTAACTGCCTATTTAAACTCTATGCAGCATGTTTAGTGAAATTACCCAGTTTTCTTGATTTGAACTTAATCCAAACTGTAGATTTCCTTGTTGTGATTGTTATTTATATTGGCTGACCTGGATATTTACTTTTGGACTACGGAACGGTATTCTGGGAGATCCCCTTGTACTGCATATTTGCTTTGGGACTACGGAACAGTATTCCGGTAGATTTCCCAGCATTGCATATTTACTCTGGGACTCCTGAATGGTATTTCGGGAGATCCCCCCTACACATTTACGTTTGGGACTATGGGATGGTATCCCGGGAGATCATCTGTTGCTATTATTGTGTTCTGAGCTGTTAGTTTTCATTGAATTCTATTTCGGTTAGATTTTTGTATTTACTTTACTGTATATTTCTTTTCTGTCTTATCTCATTATATTTATACTAGTAGGGCCTGACATGATATCGTCACTACTCGACCGAGGTTAGGCTTGGCACTTACTGGGTACCGTTGTGGTGTACTCAGGCACTTTCTTGCACATGTTTTCCGCATGCAGATCCAGGTACTAGCTATCAGCCTCGAGTCTAGTTGCGTGGTTGCTACTTCAGGAGACTTCAAGGTACATCTACCGCGTCCATAGACCTCGGAGTCCCCTTCTATCCCCTTGTGTTAATTTACCCCTTGTTTTCTTCAGACATAAATGTATAGAGTAGTTAGAAACTCTTAGAAGCTTTTAACATTGCGACATTCCGGGTTTTTGAAAAAGTTGATTATTGTATATGTCGAGTGGCACCATTTTTGCTTATTAACTATATCTGTTAGCTTTTATCTTTGTGTTTCATTTCATTTCCGTAATATTAGGCTTACCTAGTCGTAGATACTAGGTGTCGTCACGGCATTTTACGGAAGGAGAAATTGGGTCATGACAAGTTGGTATTAGTGTTCTAAGTGCATAGGATTCCTGAATCACAAGCCGGTTTATTAGAGTCTCACGGATCGGTACGGAAACATCTGTACTTATCTTCGGGAGTCTATGGAAATGTTAGGAAAATTCCACTTCATTTGATTCCTTGTCGTGTGAGATTATTAACTTCGAAATTCTAATTTTTTGTCTTTTATTCTCTCATGGATGGTGAGGACACATGCTACCGGAGATGACCAGGCACCCGCGGCCCCTCCTAGAGCTGCCCGAGGTGAGGCTGGGGTAGAGGCCGAGGACGCACATGTGGTGCAGCCAGAGCACCCGAGCGAGTTGCTGCAGAGTAGCCACCAGTAGCTCCAGTTGGAGCACAGGCACCTGATACACGTAATACTACTACTCCAGCTCTCTAGGAGAACCTCACACAGTTCATGAGCATGTACAACACTCTAGTTCAGGCAGGGTTGATTCCCCTTGCTACAACCACATCTCAGGCTGGGGGAGGAGCACAGACTCCCGCCGCCCGTACTCTAAAATAGCGGATTCATGTAGATTAGATCCCAGAAGTTATACTGGTACCACTTGTAGCCCCAGTTCAGTTCGAGGGTAGGGCAGCAGCTTTGGAGGAGGAGCAGCATTGGCTTGAGAGGTATAAGAAGTATCACCCTCATATATTCAGTGACTTTGCAACAGACGCTGCTTAGGGATTTTTAGAGGAGTGCCACTGTATCCTCTGCACTATGGCCATAGCATAGTTGAGTGGGGTTTCTTTCACTGCCTTCCAGCTTTGAGGAGCAACCTATTAGTGGTGGCGTACTTATGAGCTGGTCAGTCCAGCCGAGGCAACTTCCCTTACATGGACTCAGTTCTCGGATATGTTTTTGAGAGAGTATGTCCCTCAGAGCCTCAGGGATG
Source organism: Nicotiana sylvestris (assembly GCF_000393655.2). Taxonomy (NCBI): domain Eukaryota; kingdom Viridiplantae; phylum Streptophyta; class Magnoliopsida; order Solanales; family Solanaceae; genus Nicotiana; species Nicotiana sylvestris. The sequence continues at coordinate 31,142,404 of NC_091068.1, forward strand.
CATGGTGCACGGAGTTTGAGCAGTTGTGCCAGGGTACCATGACTGTTTCAGAGTATGCAGTCCGTTTCAGTGACTTAGCTAGACATGCACCTGCCTTGGTTTTTATAGTTCGAGAGAGGGTTCGCTGGTTTATTGAGGGACCCATTCCTAGCATTAGGACTGGCATGGCCTGGGAGCTTGAGATGGATATCTCGTATCAGCAGGTGGTGAGTATTGCTAGGAGAGTAGAGGGCATGCTTGCTCGGGATAGGGAGGAGAGAGAGCCAAGAGGTCTCGAGAGCCGGGCCATTATTCTGGTGCCCATGCCCCAACTGTAGTTCATCATGGTTGGGGTTATATGAGTCGCCCCGTTCATTCATGTCTTCCAACCGCCAGTGGTATTCCAGCTCCTCCTAGACCTTAGGATCCTTATTATGCACCTTCATTATCTAGTGTGCCTCCTGCACGGGATGCTATCAGCGGTCAGTCAAGCAAATCTGGCATGAGCCAGTCACAGCCACCACGTCCTCCTAGAGCTTGTTTTGAGTATGGCGACACTCGCCATATGATAAGGGATTGCCCAAACTTAGGAGGGGTGCACCTCCACAGACTTCTCAGCCACATCATGCTCTACCAGGTCCTCAGGCTATAATTACAGCACCAGCTGGACCCCACCTGCTCATCCAGCCCGAGGTGGAGGTCGGGTTGGTAGAGGTCACCCTAGAAAGGGAGGCCAGGCTAGATACTATGCCCTTCCTGCTCGTACAGTGGCTGTTGTTTCCGATTTTATCATTATAGGTATTGTTCCGGTCTATCATAGAGATGCATAGGTTCTATTCGATCCAGGCTCCACTTATTCTTATGTGTCATCTTATTTTTCCCCGCATTTGGGCATATCTCGGAATTCTTTGAGTTCCCCTATTTTTGTGTCTACTCCTGTGGGAGATTCTCTTATTGTTGACCGCGATTATCTATCATGTTTGATTACTCTTAGTAGTTTTGAGACTAGAGCTGATTTATTATTGCTCAGTATGGTAGATTTTGATGTTATCTTGGGCATGGATTGGTTTTCGCCCCATTATTTTATTCTTGATTGTCACACCAAAACCGTGACGCTGGCTATGCCAGGTTTTCTACGATTAGAGTGGAGAGGTACCTTAGATTACACTCCTATCAGAGTTATTTCATTTCTTAAAGCTTAACAAATTGTTGATAAGGGGTGTGATATGTATCTAACTTATGTGAGAGATGTCAGTATTGATACCCCTACCGTTGATTCAGTTACAGTAGTGAGGATTTTCCCTGATGTATTTCCAGCGGATCTTCCGGACATGCCGCCCGACAGAGATATTAACTTCGGTATTGATTTATTGTCGGGCACTCAGCCCATCTCTATTCCTCCTTATCGTATGGCCCCTCCTGAGTTGAAGGAGCAGTTATAGTAATTGCTTGATAAAGGCTTCATTCGACCCAATGTGTCATCGTGGGGTGCTCTTGTCTTGTTTGTGAAGAAAAAGGATGGTTCTATGCATATGTGCATTGATTATCATCAGTTGAACAAGGTTACAGTGCAAAACCGATATCCTTCGCCTCGTATTGATGACCTATTTGATCAGTTACAGGGTGCTCGAGTGTTTTCCAAGATTTATTTGTGTTCAAGCTATCATCAGTTGAAGATTCGGGAGCCAGATATCCCGAAGACTACTTTCAGGACTCGGTATGGTTATTACAAGTTCCTTGTCATTTCATTTGGGCTGACCAATGCCCCAGCAACATATATGCACTTGATGCCTAGTGTATTTCATCCCTATCTTGACCCATTCATCATTGCCTTTATTGATGAAATTCTGGTGTACTCCCGGAGTCGGGAAGAGTATGAGCAGCACCTGAGGACTGTCAGACCTTGAGAGAGAAGAAATTATATGCAAAGTTCTCAAAATGTGAGTTCTAGTTGGATTCCGTGGCATTTTTGGGTCACGTGGTGTCGAGTGAAGGGATCAAGGTGGATCCGAAGAAAGTGGAAGTTGTATAGAGTTAGCCCAGACCGTCTTCAGCTACAGAGATCTGGAGTTTCCTAGGCTTGGTGGGATATTACCGTCGATTTGTTGAGGGGTTCTCGTCTATTGCAGCACCTATGACCAGGCTGACCTAAAAGGGTACTCTGTTCAGATGGATAGAGGAGTGCGAAGAGAGCTTTCAGAAGCTCATAATAGCTTTGACTACAACCCCAGTATTGGTATTGCCTTCAGGTTCGGGGTCTTATACAGTTTATTATAATGCGTTGCGAGTTGGCCTCGATGCGGTGTTGATGCAAGTCCGTAAGGTGATTGCCTATACGTCTAAACAGCTGAAGGTGCATGAAAATAACTATCCTATCAACGACCTTGAGTTAGCTGCTATTGTGCATGCCTTGAAGATTTGGAGGCACTATTTGTACGATGTCCCTTGTGAGATCTACACTGATCACCGGAGTTTGCAGCATCTGTTCAAGCAGAAGGATCTTAATTTGCGTCATAGGAGGTGGTTAGAGCTGCTTAAGGACTATGATATCACCATTTTCTACTACCCGAGGAAGGCCAATGTGGTGGTCGATGCTTTGAGTCGTTGGACAGAGAGTTTAGGGAGTTTAACTTATTTACCAATAGCAGAGAGGCCCATGGCATAGGATGTTCAGGCCATAGCCAGTCAGTTGGTGAGATTGGATATTTTAAGCTAGGTTGAGTATTGACCTGTATGGTCTCTCGGTCTTCTCTTTATGATTGTATCAGGGAGTGTCAGTGTGATGATCCCCATCTACTTGTCCTTAGAGACACGGTCCAGCACGGCGATGCTAAGGAAGTCACTATTGAGGATAATGGTGCATTGAGGATGCAGGGCAGGCTATGTGTGCTTAATGTTTATGGTTTGCGCGAGTCAATTCTTCAGGAGGCTCACAGCTCGCAGTACTCTATTCATCCGGGTGCCGTAAAGATGTATTAGGACTTGAGGCAGCATTATTAGTGGTGTAGGATAAAGAAGAACATAGTGGAGTATGTTGCTCGGTGTCTAAATTAACAGCAGGTGAAGCATGAGCATTAGTGACTGGGTGGGTTGCTTCGGAAGTTAGAGATTTCAGAGTTGAAATGGGAGCGTATCACTATGGATTTCGTTATTGGACTTTCACGGACTTAGCAGAAGTTTGATACAGTTTGGGTAATTGTGGATAGGCTTACCAAGTCAGCTCATTTCCTTCCTGTGATGACTACCTATTCTTCCGAACAGTTGGCTCGAGTTTACATCTGTGAGATTGTTAAACTTCATGGCATGCAGGTATCTATCATCTCTAAAGGGGGAACACAGTTCACATCACAGTTTTGGAGAGTCATACAACATGAGTTAGGTTTCGGGTAGAGTTGAGCACAACATTTCACCCTCAGACGGACGGACAGTCCGAGCGCACTATTTAGATTCTTTAGGATATGCTCCATGTGTGTGTGCTGGAGTTTGGAGGTTCTTGGAATCAGTTTTTGCCACTTGAAGACTTCGCATACAACAACAGTTATTAGTCCAACATTAAAATGGCACCGTATGAGACTCTGTATGGTAGGCGGTGTCAGTCCCAAGTGGGTTGGTTCGAGCCGGGCGAGGCCAGATTTTTAGGTATGGACTTGGTTCGGGATGCCTTAGAGAAGGTAAAGGTGATTCAAGATAGAATTCGCACAGCCCAGTCCAGATAGAAGAGTTATGGACCGGAAGGTTCGCGATGTGGCATTCATGGTCAGAGAGCGGGTCTTTCTTCGAGTTTCACCTATGAAGGGCGTTATGAGGTTCAGAAAGAGGGCAAGTTGAGCCCAATATTTATTGGCCCTTTTGAGGTTTTGTGGCGTGGTAAGGAGGTTGCTTATGAGCTTGCATAACCTTCTAGCCTAGCTGGAGTTCACCGGGTATTTCATGTTTCAATGCTCCGGAGATATCACGACGGTCCATCTCACGTGTTGGATTTCAGTTCAGTTGAGTTGAACAAGGATCTATCCTATGTTGAGGATCCAATGTCTATTATGGACATGCAGGTTCGAAAGCTGAGGTCAAAGAACAGTCTATCAGTGAAGGTTTAATGGCGGGGTCAGCTGGTCAAGGAGGTGACTTCGGAGATCGAGCAGGATATGAGTGTCACACCTCCTTTTTCCGCACCCGAGAGGGTGCAAGGGAGTTTTTCCAATTAAAGGACAATCGAAACGGGATTGGTTTATTTATTTCAGAGTCGCCACTTGGGAGATTTAGGGTGTCCCAAGTCACCAATTTTAATCCCGAATCGAGGAAAAGAATGACTCTATATTACAGTCTGCGTACCAGAAATCCGGATAAGGAATTCTGTTAACCCGGGAGAAGGTGTTAGGCATTCCCGAGTTCCGTGGTTCTAGCACGGTCGCTCAACTGTTATATTTGGCTTGATTATCTGATTTTATACGAATATGAACTTATGTGCAAATTTTAACTTTTAACCGCTTTATTATTATTGTTTTTAGAAGAATGTGAACATCGCTTAAAACATGTCTTTGGACTGTGTCACATGAAATGCACCCCTAATACGGAACACATTTTATTTGACATTTTGGGATTTGGATTTGGGTCGCATGAAATGCACACCCAAGCTTAAGAAAGTAAATTATTAAACACGCGCCTAAAGAGACTATCGCGTTATTATTTTGGGGAGGCCGTGAGATTCGCTAAACGACCCTCCTGAATTCTAAGTAATTTTAAACAAGTATTTACTGAGGGCTCTGCAATTTACATTTTTATTCGGCGAGGCTCATCTCATTCTTATTTTTTAAAGGAATTTGCAACGTCGTGGACATGCATCTCGAACCACGTTACAATTAATGTACCCGCGACTTTAGAGACACATTTCAACTTCGTTGAGATTTGGATTTGGGTCACATAAATGTGCACCCGAGTTTAGGGAGATAACATTATTAAAGGCGCGCCTAAAGCAACTAGCGCATTGTTATTTTGGGTGGGGCCGTGAAATTTGCTAAACGGCCCGTCCCGGAATCTAAGTGTTTAATACATATATTTTGTGAGGGCTACGCAATCTGTACATTTTTATTTGGCGAAGCTCGTCTCGTTTTTATTATTTGAGGGCAAACTTAAGGCAACTATGATTTTCTACTAATGAAATCATCCGAGGTTAAACAAAAAAACAACGATTCTAACAGGTAATAACATCCATGGTAAAAATGAAAAATAGAATAAACTCGTTCATATGCTCACATTTACTTTGGGCATGCAGTAACTAAACATAGAATAAACATTTTTAACACAACAACAAAAATTGCATTGTTGACATTCATCAATACTCTCATTCGCCTTGAACCATAATATACGAAATGAACGAAATTAAACAAAGGATAAAGAACAATAACCTTTGAACTTTGACAACCTCAGAACGACAAACACGACCCCGACGGGACTCAAGCTGGACTTCACTGAATGAGGAACAACAACGAAACCCCGGAACAAACTCGACGAACCGGACCTCGACTCAACTTTTGGACTATGGACTGGAACTCAACTTCAACTCGACCTCACTGATGGACTGTTTGGTCGACGACTGTGGGGTCAACGGGCAGTGTTTAATGGCCGGAGGCGTCGCTGGACATGGGGACGACAAACAGCAGTGGTCGTTGGGGCAGTGACGCCGTGAGGGGGTAGTGGTGCGACTGGGTTTTTTGGGGTTACGATGGGGAGGCGACGGAAAGGTTTTGGAAGGGTGATGGGCAAGCAACAGCAGTTGCTATTTGACAGAGGCAGAGGCGTGGGTGTCGACAGACGTGGGTGGTGGCGTTTTGGACGTGAGGGAGTAGAAGAACGCAGCAACAGCGATGCAAACTGCTGGTTTTTTTCTGGTGGTTGACGGGGAGGGCTACTAGGGTTTTGCTAGGTTTTTTTTTGGTGAGGAAGAAGGCGATGGGGGGAGCTGGTTGCGACGAGGGGTGCGACTGGGTTTTGGTCGTTGATGGTGGCTTTGGACAAATGCAGCAGCAGCTCAGTTTGGCTGGAGCTGGAGCTTGCAGCGGGCGGCAATGGCGGACATGGACGGGCGGGTTGTTGACGGAGGCAGTGTGTGGTGTAGGGTCATTTGGGCAGCTGACGGAGGTGGTGTTTTGACGATGGTGATGGAGTTGGGCTGGTTTCAGTTGACGACGGGAGAAAGGAGGTGGTTGTTTGGGTCGTTTTGCTGGGTTTTTCTTCTTCTTCTTTAGGAAGAAGAAGATGAATAGTGCATGTTTTTTCCAAATTTTCTAAAGTCCGTTCTTTAATTTTTCAAAAAGTCCCTCTTTTGTTCAGCAAAATGTCCGTGTGTGCCAAGAAAAATGAGCCCCACGCGTGGTGGGGTTCAAGGCATATGTCCCCCACGCGTGGTGGGGTTCCCCACGTGTCGTGGACTCGGTTTATTATGGGCTAGGTCCGAAAATTAGGCCTAAAACCGGGTAGTTTGAACCCGAATATTATTCTTTTGCCCGGACCCGAGAAATAGGAACACGACGTTGCTTAACTAGTCCTATATAAGCAAAATAGCTACTAAAATAAGACTAATTATTTAAAACAAAACTATATTATTATTTTCTTAATATTTTTTCAAGATTTAAAATAGCTACAAAATATTAATAAAACTATTTTTTGTAATTTTCGTTTTTTATATAAAAATAAAATATAAAGTAATATTGTTGCATTTTTCCAAATTAAAATGACTACAAAACCTTAATAGAATTATATTTTTTTTGTAATTTTCGAAATTATATAAAGTACAAAAATAAAGTGCAATTTTTTGATTTTTTCAAGTTTATGAGGGATACATAAACTAAAATTTATATATATATTTTTTTGTAATTTTTTTCTTTTGCGAGAAAAATAAAGTAAAAATAGTCAAAATAGCTATATTAGTCCTAAATTAAATATTTAAGCTAAGAATGTAAAAATTCCCGGGGAGGGTCAAAAATCACGTGCTTACAGCTGCCCCTCTTTGACTGGAAACACGAAGAGTTTTCCGACAAAGAACGACTAGACGTGTTTTTGACCCGACCATTACTTGGACGGACTACACTTAAGGAAAGGGAGGGAATGTGACCGAGCCCTGGTATCTGAGCTGCCTACATATCCTTGGTTTTACAGGAATCAGGCCACGTGTAGTTCGGATATGAGAGAGATGGTAGAGGGTACCGAGGTGGAGAGCCGATCGAGGTGCCGTTCCGTTGAGGTTCCGGTCTGCGGTCCTGTCATTACAACAAAAATGAAAACTGAAAAAGACTAACTAAGCCTATTAGCTACTAGTTACAAGGATTTCTATCTCTAAGTCTTCTGAAACTTGATCTTGAGTCTTGAATGGTGCTTCATACAGACTTTGGATTTGAACCTTGACACATGCTAGTTGTAGGTGCTAGTTCTTGAGCAGACCACATTTGTTCTCCACTTCCGTATTTTGGGTTCTTTTCTTTCTTTTTTTCTCTTTTTTTTCTTCTTGTTTTTTTGTTTTTGTGACCAGCTTCTGTTGATCATCCCAGACTATTGATTCGCGTTCTTGAGGCGAGCTTTTACTATTTCTAACTGGGATTGAATGCTGGGGATTTTTGTTGTAGCCTTCTGCTTCCCGGAGCTGGGGATTCCTGTTGTAACCTTCTACCTTCTGGTGGGGTTACTGATTTCCAAAATCTGCAGTATAAGGCTAAAAGGTATTCCTCTTGTTATACAGGTGGGCGCCTGAAAAGAAATTTAAAGAATGAAAAGTATTCCACTCGTTATGTAGGTGGGCGCCTGACAAGAAATTTAAAGACTGGAATGTATGCCTCTGTTCTATGGGCGGGCTCCCAATTTCAACACTTGAAAGTAAAGACTGAATGTATTCCTCTGTTATTATGGGCGGGCTCCCAATTTCAACACTTGAAAAGTAAAGACTGAAATGTATGCCTCTGTTATTATGGGCGGGCTCCCAACTTCAACACTTGAAAGTAAAAACTGAATGTATGCCTCTGTTATTATGGGCGGGCTCCCAATTTCAACACTTGAAAGTAAAGACTGAAATGTATTCCTCTCGTTATACAGGTGGGTGCCTGGATTTAGGAAAATGACTCTTTTTCAAAATGTTTTTTTTAGCATCTTAGGAGAAAGATTCATCGGACTAAGATTTTGATCCTAGGAGAAGGTTCGTCAGACTAGGTCTCTATCTTAGGAGAAAAATTCGTCAGACTAAGATTTTGATCCTAGGAGAAGGTTCATCAGACTAGGTCTTGTTTTTTTTGGTATCTTAGGAGAAAGATTCATCAGACTAAGATTTGGATCCTAGGAGAAGGTTCATCAGACTAGGTCATTTTTTGTTTTTTGGTTATCTTAGGAGAAAGATTCATCAGACTAAGATTTTGATCCTAGGAGAAGGTTCGTCAGACTAGGTCTCTATCTTAGGAGAAAAATTCGTCAGACTAAGATTTTGATCCTAGGAGAAGGTTCATCAGACTAGGTCTTTTCTTTTTGTTATCTTAGGAGAAAGATTCATCAGACTAAGATTTTGATCCTAGGAGAAGGTTCATCAGACTAGGTCTTTTCTTTTTGTTATCTTAGGAGAAAGATTCGTCAGACTAAGATTTTGATCCTAGGAGAAGGTTCGCCAGACTAGGTCTCTATCTTAGGAGAAAAATTCATCAGACTAAGATTTTGATCCTAGGAGAAGGTTCATCAGACTAGGTCTTGCTTTTTGGTATCTTAGGAGAAAGATTCATCAGACTAAGATTTTGATCCTAGGAGAAGGTTCATCAGACTAGGTCTCTATCTTAGGAGAAAAATTCGTCAGACTAAGATTTTGATCCTAGGAGAAGGTTCATCAGACTAGGTCTTTTCTTTTTGGTATCTTAGGAGAAAGATTCATCAGACTAAGATTTTGATCCTAGGAGAAGGTTCGTCAGACTAGGTCTCTATCTTAGGAGAAAAATTCATCAGACTAAGATTTTGATCCTAGGAGAAGGTTCATCAGACTAGGTCTTGCTTTTTGGTATCTTAGGAGAAAGATTCATCAGACTAAGATTTTGATCCTAGCTTTAACAACCACTTAGGAGGAAATGCATCTCCTACGGGTGAAACTAAAACTTAAACTTAGGAGGAAATGCGTCTCCTATGGGTAAAATAAACTTAGGAGGAAAGGCATCTCCTATGGGTGAAAGTAAACTTAGGAGGAAATGCATCTCCTATGGGTAAAAACTAAACTTAGGAGGAAATGCATCTCCTATGGGTGAAACTAAACTTAGGAGGAAATGCATCTCCTATGGGTAAAAACTAAACCTAGGAGGAAATGCATCTCTTATGGGTAAAATAAACTTAGGAGTAAATGCATCTCCTATGGGTGAAAGTAAACTTAGGAGGAAATACATCTCCTATGAGGCGAAACTAAAACAATCTTAGGAGGAAATGCATCTCCTATGGGTAAAACTAAAACTTAGGAGGAAATGCATCTCCTATGGGTGCAACTAAAACGAACTTAGGAGGAAATTCATCTCCTATGGGTAGAACTCTAACGATTTCAAACTAGGAAGTGCTTCTCCTATTAATGAAACCTTCGCTTTCTCTTTTTTTTTGAATTATTTACTTACCTGTGTTGTCTTCCCTCGAAACTGTTGGGGATTATTTAGACGGGGATGACTTTCCTTTTCTTTTTCTTTTGTTTTTTTTTATCTTTTTATTCTTTTTGTTTTTCTTTTTATTATTCTTTTTTTTATTCCTTTTTTGTTTTGTTTTTGCATAGCTTCTTCCTTCAAAGACTACCTCCCTTGATTTACTTACCTGTTGGGGGGTAAAATGTTATCAGCTGGGGGTACCTGACTTCCAAAAAATTTTCTAAATGGAAGGAAAATTTTCTGCCCCAGTTTGATAATATCCCTTGTGGCATGCGTTTCTGCATCAATGCCATTTCCTTTACCTGTTTCAAATCAAACAAAATTTGTTAGTTTAAAACATGGTGGTTGGCTGTGATACTCCTATTGGGATTGCTTTCCCTTTCTCCTTCATTGCGCTGTGCTCCACGACTTGTTGGGGATGATATTATGTGCTGGGGATAATCCCTTCCTGCTGGGGATATCCCTCTTCTTTTGTGGCATAGCTTGGAAACTGGCATTTCCCCGACCTTTTAGTCTAGTATGGATTTCGCCGAATCATGCTCACTGCTCTCCTTGCTTTGTTCACGGGCCTTGTCTTTGAGGTTTATAACCTTGGTTTTGGCAAGGATATCCCTCTTGACGCTCGTCAATCCTTTTGTCAATTCCCTTTTGCTGGGGATATCTTTATTGACACTGGCCTCGCGCTTGTTCCTTGCTGACTATACCATTTGGATGTACTAGTCAGATCTCATCTTGAAAAGCTGATGGCATATTTGAAGTCATTTCATACTTGTTCTGGCCCGACAGACTCTATTGGGGAATTTTTCTATGAAAGGAGAAAGATAAAAGAAACAAAATAAAAGACAAAGGAAACGAATGACTCTTTTACAAAAGAAACTATAAATAAAAATCTATCAAACGCAGATACCGACTCTAATGGCCATGACATGCGTATGTGGCCTATCCTTTGCCGTCAATCATCTTTTAAGATCTTCAATTGGCGATTCCCCCTCTGATTCTCAATCTTATTCGACTTGTAGTGCCCGAAGGGTTTTCACTATCAAGTCTCTCTCATTTTTGGGTTCTTCTCTCAGCTTTCATCGCCTTATGGTGCCTGTGAAGGTTTTCACCAATAAGACTCTCTCGTTTTATATCTCTCTCCAGCTGGGGATTTGGAGTGTTGCTGGTATGACTCTTTCTGTTGGAGATTAGAGTCCTTTCTGCTGTGGAACAGAATGTTATGTTCGCCGGTAAGACTCTTCATTTGTCTGACTTGGCATTTTTTGAAAAGTGATCAGAAGGTCTTTCTTTGGACCGTAATGTGGGTTTTTGGATAGGGCTAGAAAAAAAAGGGTATTAAACGCTCAAAAAATGCATTAGTTTTGGGTTATTAGTTACAACCTTCGGAATTAGATTTATTTACAACGACCGCAACCTCTGCCCCAGTTTCTTGCTTGGGGATATCTTAATTGTTTTTTTTTTCATTTTTCAAAACTATGACCGAGCCGTGAGCGCCTACGTATCCTCTTTGAGGAATCAGGTCAAATGTAGTTCCCAATTCCTCTTTTTCATTTGATTTTCTTTTTTTTTTTCTTTGTTATCAATTTTCTTTTCTTTTCTTTTCTTTTCTTTTCTCTTTTTTTTTCGTTGTTGTTTTCTTTCTTTCTCTCTTTTTTTCGTTGTTACTGATTCCGAACGAGGGGTATGAAAGAAAAATAAATAAGGCTCAAAAGGGGTAACGAAGGATAAAGTGTTTAGGTAGCAGAACAAAATGCCTTCGTCATTTCAGTCTTCAAAACATGCCAAGTGCAAACAACACACTTTAAATTTGTAGTCTCTTCTGATGGTGCTGGACTTGACAATTATGTTAAACATTTTATTTTTCCTTTGTCATTTCTAAGCACCGTTGGGCGACACTCTCATTATCATGACCGACCCTCATGCCAATTTGGCGAATCTTGCTTTTAACGGTTTTCTTTGTGCTTAACTTGCCCCAGTTCCACATGACTCGAGCTCTGAATAATCTCAAACCGTCCTTATTTTCTTTAAATGGTCTGATCGCCTTTCCAGGGTTTTATGATTAACTTTAAAGACTAGGCCTAAAGTGTGTGCGCATGTCATGTCCCTAGAATCGGTATTGAATGAAATGATAAAAGGACTAAACAAAAGACGACTGGAACTAACAAAAGACCGGCTTTGTATTAGACTACCGGCGAAATGGTTTGAATAATAAAACAAACAAAACAACCAGCACAAAATCCTAACACAAACTGGACAAAATTTAAACAAACTGCTATGACAAAATGGAAAGATAAGAAGGTTTGACACCGGACAAAATCCCAATTACAACCTTAATAATTCGAACAACAGAAATGACCACAAAATAAGCCACCACAAGCTTCTCTCTTGCTGACCAAGGAACGAAGCGTCCTCCCATTTTATCCCAAAAAATTGGCATCTTAGCCACTGAGCTTTGCATCAATACTGCCAAGACCATTACCCGCTTCAACATCGTCACCCTCTGTCAACAAGTTCTCGATAGGGTTCGAGTGCTCCATGTCACTGTTATTGATCACAATCCGCCCTTCTTGGATCATTCTTTCTATTTCTCTTTTCAAATCCCGACAGCTTTCAACATTGTGCCCCTGGGCATTGGAATGGTATTCACACCTTTTAGAAGGGTCAAAGCTTCTTGCACGTGGGTCCACACGATTTGGAGGAATAGGTGCAATCATGTCATGATTCTTTAATTTCTCAAATAAGCTTTCATAGGACTCTCCTATTGGTGTAAAATTATCTTTCAACCTTTGTTCCCCTTTATACCACTGGCTTGGCTGTGGGTTATAGGGCACCTGAAAATTTTGTGGAGACTTCTGGAGATTTTGTGATGCTCGTGCTCGCCTCCTGGGGTGTTTTGGTGGCTGGACAACATACTGAGGTGGAGCGACAGAGTATTGAGCGTCCTGAGGTGGATAATACTGCTCAGGGGAGCCATAGAAAATCTGAGGAGGCTGCTCATACCTTCGAGATGTTCTCCTGGGACCTCTTCTAGACCCTGATGTCATCATGATTTCTTCAATCTCCTCATTTGTGTCGCTAAGATTATCTGACTCAACCCGGATAGCCTGAGTTGCGGCTTTAAGAACAGCTTGACTTATAATTTTGCCTGTCTTAAGACCATTCTCTACCATTTCTCCAATTTTGATTGCTTCCGAGAAGGTTTTGCCAACTGCGGACACCATGTTTTGAAAGTAATCTGGCTCTTGCGCTTGAAGGAAGACAGTAATTAGCTCGTGGTCATCCATGGGTGGCTTAACTCGAGCTGCTTGCTCTCTCCATTTTATGGCATATTCCCTGAAACTTTCACTTGGTTTCTTCTTCAGGTTTGAAAGGGACATGCGGTCTGGGGGAATGTCGATGTTGTATTGGAACTGTCTGACAAAGGCCTGTGCCATGTCATCCCAGACATACCAGCGAGACGTGTCTTGATCCATAAACCATTCGGAGGCTACTCCCGTAAGGCTTTCCACAAAATAAGCCATCAACAATTCTTCATTTCTTCCCGCACCTCTCAGTTGATTGCAATACCTTTTCAGGTGGGCTATGGGATCTCCATGTCCATCGTACTTTTCAAATTTTGGAGTCTTGAAACCAGGCGGCAAGTGGACATCGGGGAACATACATAGATCTTTGAAGGCAACACTCTTTTGGCCTGCCAACCCTTGCATGTTTTCCAACCATTGTTCTAAGCTTTTCACTCTTTGGGTCATTTCTTCCTGTACCATCTTTCGGGCAGGCTTCTCAGTTTTTGCAGCAAGATCAAACGAGTACGAGTGGTACTCAGGAGAGTGGTACTGCTCTTGTTGTGTCGTAAATTGTGACTCATGACGAGGAACCCTCCGACTCTGAGTCTCTGGAGCACTTTTAACAGCTTCGACGTTAGTTGTCATTTTTCTTTGAGGCACAAACCGACCACCTCAACTTTCTTCACAATTCAACACCAAATATGTTAGAATGGACTCAATCGGTCCTTATTATTATCAATATATATATATATATATATATATATATATATATATATATATATATATATTTATTTATTTTTACCTTTACTTTTCCTTTTTTCTTTTTTTTCCCTTTTTCATTTTTTTCGTTTCGTTTTTTCCTTCTTTTTTTTCATTCTCTTTTTTTCGTTTTTGTTTGGTCGAATCTTATGGAGATTGCCTACGTATCATGACCCCGCATGAATCAGATCTTGCGTAGTTCGGACCGCTGAAAGATAAACAATACTAAACATTTTTCATATTAGAACAAACTGGGTTTCAAAGGTTTGAATATGACCTACAAACTCAAAAATCAAACAACTCACACATTTTAATCAAAAGCTTTACAAACTCAAAAACAAAAGGCTAGCTCCCTTTCTCTGTTCGACAAATGCAACCAAACGGTTATTTTTGCAAATGTGGCCCCTTCCAAATTTCACATGAATTTTGAGGCCGGGGAGGATTATTTATGACACTTTACAAACTTGTCCGTTCTTTTACGAAAATAGCCTTTCGACAACTGAAAGATACTCTAAGGCTATTTCGGCAAGAACGGTTTAAGACGCGGCCGAAGCTGGCTCGGCTTATTTTGTTTTTTCATTTTTTTTTACTAAACATCCAAACGGCATTCACCTGACCGTTTACTCTTTGTTTTTTTTCAAATTACGATAAAAACCTTGTGCTGCAAACACGGCCTTTCGACGTCTCGGGGACGAAGCTTTTTAAGGCTGTGTGGGTCAACTGGACCAAACTCCTAGACATGACCCAAAAGGTGGCTGTTTACGCAAAGTCAGCCTTCCGGCGTCCCTTTCAGGAACATTCGGCTATTTATGACAAACAGCATCTCCTGACTTAGTTATGACTCTTTATCGTTTTTTCAAAAATAGGAAACTCAATATTGCAAACACGGCCTGTCAACGTCTCGGGGACGAAGATTTTTAAGGTTGTGTGGGTCAACTGGACCAAAACTTAAAATGACCCAAAGGTGGCTGTTTATGCAAAGTCAGCCTTCCGGCGTCTCTTTCGGGGACATTCGGCTATGTCTTGATAAAACAGCGTCACTCGACTTTTTTATGACAAAAACTAAAATTTGACATATATATTTTTTTTATTATTATTATTATTATTTGTTTTTTGGCTTTTTAGCAAAAGGTGGGGTTGGACCCAATGAGGGTTGCCTACGTATCTCACATCCGGTGAGAATCAAACCCGCGTAGTTCGGGCAAATAGACTATTTTTGAGAAGACCCTTTTCCATTTTCTATTCTTTTTTTATATATATATATAACAAACAAACAAACTATTATTTTTCATTCATAACAAACAAACTAACTAACGTAAAACCTAAAAACATTCCTTCTTTTTCATTTGTTTTTCTTATTCTAAAGAAAATGTTTTTTTTTTTGGAATTTTTCCTTTAATAAAAGAAATGCTTGAATTTTTTAAAGAAGAATCAAAATATTTTTGATTTTTTTTTGGATTATATACATATTTATTTTGGAACAAATAATAAAATCACGTTCAACGCCTGACTCTTTTTATTTTATTTTTGGCATTTTCATAGACAAATAAAATAAAATAAAACATTTTAAAAACCAGACTCTTTTTCATTTTCATTTTCATGGCAAAACAAACTATTTTCTTTTCTATATTTTTTGACAGAACAATGATGATTTTTTTTCTATTTTTCCTTTGCTTTTAATATAACAAACTAATAAGACATTTTTTTGCATTTTCAAAATATCGGCAGAGTTTCGATACTACTCGGACATTCGTTTTTTTTTATTTATAAAAATAAGTAGTTATATCTCTACACTATTATTTTCTCATTTTTTTCACGTTTTTTTTAATCCGTGGAAAATGATGAAGACATACAAAATCTTTTGTATTTCCATGCTTTGTTTTTATATGTATTTTTATTTTTTTATATTTATTATTATTTTCAAAAATGTGGCATGGGAAACATAAGGATTTCCAAGACATCTTGGATTTCGCAAATGTTCCCCGTGCGCTTTTTCCCAACATGTGAAGCATGGGGGACATAGAGAATTCCAAGACTTCTTGGACTCCACAATTGTTCCCCATGCTTTTGATTAAAATAACACCATGCTGGAAAAACGTGCCACCTTCTTATTAAACGTGGTCAACATAACAAAGTGTGTCATTTGTCCGCCACTATCATTGGTCCGCCAAATGACCCATTCACCCTTGAATAAATACAACATGTAGCACATAGGATGCCGAAGATGGTCTATTATTTTCAGGTTGCTTGTCCTAGACGGACCCAACCCCTGTGTTGAGTCCCCTAAGTCAGATGCACATGATGCAAATAAACGTTCCTACTAGGGATCCGGCATGAAGCTGAGTTATTCTAAGTTCATAACCTGGGTCGGTGTTCTAGACAGTGTACCCGAGCGGACAACTCGAGCTGAGGAAGGAGCTCCTTTCCGGGAACCAAAAGGCCAGCCGGCTTAGAAACTTTCCGAGCCTCTTTTATTTAGGGTACGACACTAACAGAATAGGGAGTCTCAACCAGTAAGCACATCCCCGGAGGTAAGAAGAGAAAGGTTTCGGCACAGTTTATATACAGTTCAAATAATATCAAAGCGGTAAAAGCATCATGTAGCACATTAGGCTCAAACATGTAAAAATCAGATAAAACCAAATATAACAATTTATCTAAGCTCGAATTTCTAACCCTGAACCAGTGGTTCTGGGTCAAATAATCCCCAGCAGAGTCGCCAGAGCTGTCACACCTCCTTTTTCCGCACCCGAGAGGGTGCAAGGGAGTTTTTTCCAATTAAAGGACAATCGAAACGGGATTGGTTTATTTATTTCAGAGTCGCCACTTGGGAGATTTAGGGTGTCCCAAGTCACCAATTTTAATCCCGAATCGAGGAAAAGAATGACTCTATATTACAGTCTGCGTACCAGAAATCCGGATAAGGAATTCTGTTAACCCAGGAGAAGGTGTTAGGCATTCCCGAGTTCCGTGGTTCTAGCACGGTCGCTCAACTGTTATATTTGGCTGGATTATCTGATTTTATACAAATATGAACTTATGTGCAAATTTTAACTTTTTACCACTTTATTATTATTATTTTTAGAAGAATGTGAACATCGCTTAAAACATGTCTTTGGACTGTGTCACGTGAAATGCACCCCTAATCCGGAACACATTTTATTTGACATTTTGGGATTTGGATTTGGGTCGCATGAAATGCACACCCAAGCTTAAGAAAGTAAATTATTAAACACGCGCCTAAAGAGACTATCGCGTTATTATTTTGGGGAGGCCGTGAGATTCGCTAAACGACCCTCCTGAATTCTAAGTAATTTTAAACAAGTATTTACTGAGGGCTCCGCAATTTATATTTTTATTCGGCGAGGCTCATCTCATTCTTATTTTTTAAAGGAATTTGCAACGTCGTGGACATGCATCTCGAACCACGTTACAATTAATGTACCCGCGACTTTAGAGACACATTTCAACTTCGTTGAGATTTGGATTTGGGTCACATAAATTTGCACCCGAGTTTAGGGAGATAACATTATTAAAGGCGCGCCTAAAGCAACTAGCAACAACAACAACAACCCAGTGTAATCCCACAAGTGGGGTCTGGGGAGGGTAATATGTACGCAGACCTTACCTCTACCCCGAGGGGCAGAGAGGCTGTTTCCAGGAGACCCTCGGCCTAAAGCAACTAGCGCATTGTTATTTTGGGTGGGGCCGTGAAATTTGCTAAACGGCCCGTCCCGGAATCTAAGTTTTTAATACATATATTTTGTGAGGGCTACGCAATCTGTACATTTTTATTTGGCGAAGCTCGTCTCGTTTTTATTATTTGAGGGCAAACTTAAGGCAACTACGATTTTCTACTAATGAAATCATCCGAGGTTAAACAAAAAAACAACGATTCTAACAGGTAATAACATCCATGGTAAAAATGAAAAATAGAATAAACTCGTTCATATGCTCACATTTACTTTGGGCATGCAGTAACTAAACATAGAATAAACATTTTTAACACAACAACAAAAATTGCATTGTTGACATTCATCAATACTCTCATTCGCCTTGAACCATAATATACGAAATGAACGAAATTAAACAAAGGATGAAGAACAATAACCTTTGAACTTCGACAACCTCAGAACGACAAACACGACCCCGACGGGACTCAAGCTGGACTTCACTGAACGAGGAACAACAACGAAACCCCGGAACAAACTGACGAACCGGACCTCGACTCAACTTTTGGACTATGGACTGGAACTCGACTTCAACTCGACCTCACTGACGGACTGTTTGGTCGACGACTGTGGGGTCAACGGGCAGTGTTTAATGGCCGGAGGCGTCGCTGGACATGGGGACGACGAACAGCAGTGGTCGTCGGGGCAGTGACGCCGTGAGGGGGTAGTGGTGCGACTGGGTTTTTTGTGGTTACGATGGGGAGGCGACGAAAAGGTTTTGGAAGGGTGACAGGCAAGCAACAGCAGTTGCTGTTTGACAGAGGCGGAGGCGTGGGTGTCGACGGACGTGGGTGGTGGCGTTTTGGACGTGAGGGAGTAGAAGAACGCAACAACAGCGATGCAAACTGCTGGTTTTTTTCTGGTGGTTGACGGGGAGGGCTACTAGGGTTTTGCTAGGTTTTTTTTTGGTGATGAAGAAGGCGATGGGGGGAGCTGGTTGCGACGAGGGGTGCGACTGGGTTTTGGTCGTTGATGGTGGCTTTGGACGAATGCAGCAGCAGCTCAGTTTGGTTGGAGCTGGAGCTTGCAGCGGGCGGCAATGGCGGACATGGACGGGCGGGTTGTTGACGGAGTCAGTGTGTGGTGTAGGGTCATTTGGGTAGCTGACGGAGGTGGTGTTTTGACGATGGTGATGGAGTTGGGCTGGTTTCAGTTGACGACGGGAGAAAGGAGGTGGTTGTTTTGGTCGTTTTGCTGGGGTTTTCTTCTTCTTCTTTAGGAAGAAGAAGATGAATAGTGCATGTTTTTTCCAAATTTTCTAAAGTCCGTTCTTCAATTTTTCAAAAAGTCCCTCTTTTGTTCAGCAAAATGTCCGTGTGTGCCAAGAAAAATGAGCCCCACGCATGGTGGGGTTCAAGGCATATGTCCCCCACGCGTGGTGGGGTTCCCCACGTGTCGTGGACTCGGTTTATTATGGGCTAGGTCTGAAAATTAGGCCTAAAACCGGGTAGTTTGAACCCGAATATTATTCTTTTGCCCAGACCCGAGAAATAGGAACACGACGTTGCTTAACTAGTCCTATATAAGCAAAATAGCTACTAAAATAAGACTAATTATTTAAAACAAAACTATATTATTATTTTCTTAATATTTTTTCAAGATTTAAAATAGCTACAAAATATTAATAAAACTATTTTTTTTAATTTTCGTTTTTATATAAAGATAAAATATAAAGTAATATTTTTGCATTTTTTCCAAATTAAAATGACTACAAAACCTTAATAGAATTATATTTTTTTGTAATTTTCGAAATTATATAAAGTACAAAAATAAAGTGCAATTTTTTGATTTTTTCAAGTTTATGAGGGATACATAAACTAAAATTTATATATATATTTTTTTGTAATTTTTTTCTTTTGCGAGAAAAATAAAGTAAAAATAGTCAAAATAGCTATATTAGTCCTAAATTAAATATTTAAGCTAAGAATGTAAAAATTCCCGGGGAGGGTCAAAAATCACGTGCTTACAATGAGTAGTCGTTATCCTCATCTTTTCACCACTTAAGGTATGTCTCTATACTCGTTCGAGGATGAACGATTGTCTTAAGAGGGGGAGGATGTAACGACCCGGTCGGTCGTTTTGAGAGTTAGAGCCCTGATCCCCCATTAACTTGCCCTGACCCGGTCGGTGTGACTTGCCGGGAAGATTCGTTTTGGTTTTTGAAGTACTTTGGGACACTTAGTCCCTAAATGGAGGTTAAGTTTTAGGATTAGACTATAGTCGGAATTGTGTGAAGATGACTCTAGAATGGAGTTCCATCAATTTTGTTAGCTCCGTTGGGTAATTTTGGGCTTAGGGGCGTGTCTGGATTGTGTTTTTGAGGCTCGTAGCTCAATTAGGCTTGAAATAGCGAAAGTCGACTTTTTGGAGTTTTGGGTCGGTAGTGGAATTTTTGATATCGGGGTCAGAATCCGATTCCGGAAGTTGGAGTAGGTACCTAGTGTGAATTATGACTTGTGTACAAAATTTGAGGTCATTCGGACGTGGTTTGGTTGGTTTCGGCATCAATGTCGAATTTGGAAGTTTCAAGTTCATTAAATTTGCATTGGAGGGCGATTTGTGTCGTTAGAGTTGTTTGATGTGTTTTGAGGGCTTGACTAAGTTCATATGGTGTTTTAGGATTGGTTGGTATGTTTGTTTGAGGTCTCGGGGGCCTCGGGTGTGTTTTGGATGCTCAACGGGTTAAATTTGGACTTGTGCATATTTTGAAGTTGGTTGGTTCTGGTGTTTTCGCACATGTGGTGGGAAGCTCGCTGGTGCAGCCCCACAGAAGTGAGGAAGGAGTCACATGTGCGGGTTTGGGTATAAAGTCCAGGGGTCGCAGATGCGAGCCACAGGAGCGGAGCCGCATCTGCGGAAGGGTAGTCGTAGATGCAGAGGTGAGAGGGACCCAAGGCTCCGCAGAAGCGCATCCGCTGATGCAGACGACGACGAGCAGGTGCGGACTCTGGAGTTTATTGAAAACTCTCAAATGCAGAGTCCCTATCGCAGAAGCAGGACCGCATCGCAGAAGCGGAAATCGCTGGGCAGAAAAGGGGATTTTCGAGGGTTTGAAGTTCATATCACAAAATTCAATTTGGAGCTTGGTGGAAGGCAAATTTTTGAGAGATTTTCAAGGAGAGCTATTGGGTAACTATTGCTAACTAGATTTTGATCATATTTCATGAATATATTGATGTATTCTTCATCTAATTAGGGGATTTGAGTGAGGAAGTTGGGAGGATAGGGTAAAAGTTCCCTAACCAAGAATATGAGTTTTGAGTGGGATTTAGGCGTTGGTTTTGGATGATTTTTGTACGAGTGAACTCGTGAGTGAATGGGTGTTGGTCTTTTGTGACTTTTACCCGATTCCGAGACGTGGGCCTCGGGATGCTTTTTGGGCGTAGTTCTATTTTCTTGACATATCTTTGATTTCATTAGCTAGATTAGTTGCTTGTAGCTATATTTACGTTATGTAATTGATTTGGCTAGATTTGGGTCACCCGGAGCCGAATATTCGTGGAAAGAGCATTATTCCGGATTGAATTGAGCTTGGTTGAGGTAAGTGATTTGTCTAACCTTGTGTGGGGGTACTCCCCTTAGGATTTGGTAATGTTTGATATATGAACACCATGTACGTGAGGTGACAAGTACGTACGCGGGCTATTTGTTGTAATACACCATTTTTTTCACTAAGTCATAACTGTTTTCTCCTTGTTTGAATTACATTAGCATATGTACTATCATGTTTAGATTAAAAAAGCATGCTTACGTGTTTTAACTGCCTATTTGAACTATGTGTAGCATGTTTAGTGAAATTACTTGGTTTTCTTGATTTGAACTTAATCCAAACTGTAGATTTTCTTGCTGTGACTGTTATTTATATTGGTTGAGCTGCATATTTACTTTGGGACTATGGAACGGTATTCCGGGAGATCCCCTGTACTCCATATTTACTTTCATACTACGGAATGATATTTTGGGAGATCCCCCAACACTGCATATTTACTTTGGGACTACGGAACGGTATTCCGGGAGATCCCCCAACACATTTACATTTGGGACTACGGGACTGTATCCCAGGAGATCCTCTGTTGCTATTACTGTGTTTTGAGCTGTTGGTTTTCATTGAATTCTATTCCTGTTAGATTTTCGTATTTACTTTACTGTATATTTCTTTGCTATCGTATCTCATTATATTTGTACTAGTAGGGCCCTGACATGATCTCATCATTACTCGATCGAGATTAGGCTTGGCACTTACTGGGTACCGTTGTGGTGTACTCATGCCCTTTCCTGCACATGTTTTACGTGTGCAGATCCAGGTACTAGCTATCAGCCTCGAGTCTAGTTGCGTGGTTGTTGCTTCAGGAGACTTCAAGGTACATCTACCGCTTCCGCAGACCTCGTAGTCCCCTTCTATCCCCTTGTGTTGATTTCCCCCATGTTTTTTTCAGACATAAATGTATAGAGCAGTTAGAAACTCTTAGAAGCTTGTGACATTGCGACATTCCAGGTTTTGGGAAAAGATGATTATTTTATATGCCGAGTGGTACCGTTTCTGCTTATTAACTATATCTGTTAGCTGTTATCTTTGTATTTCATTTCATTTCTGCAATATTAGGTTTACCTAGTCGTAGAGACTAGGTACCATCATAACAGTTCATAGAGGGTGAAATTAGGTCGTGACAGAGGGCCGATATGTGTTGTTTGAGCTTGGTTGAACTTAATCTTTTATTAATCACGGCCGAGGGCAGAAAGGTGTTTCTGATAAATGTAAGTTTCTTATTACTTTGATGTTGTTGCTATGATTATATAATTTGAGAAAGTTACAAAATTTTGGCGTTGGTTGACATTGCAATCCCAATCTATCTAGTCCCTTCATTGCTTGACTTGGAGAGTATTGAGGAGTCGGGTAATGAAAGAGAAAAATAGTCCCTCCCTCACATACTTCGACTTGAAGCGTCCCCTTTGTCGCCTCGGTAAAAACCTCCTTGAGAAAACTCTAATGGGATAGAACTTAAGTGAGGGAAAAAGAGTACGACTTAGAGACACTTCTTCCTTTTAGAAGTTGAAGTATTTGAGGTGGCTGATGTTCCAATTGTTCGGTAATTGCTATCCATCCATTGGCTCTAAATTGGAATGAACCCTTGTTTGTTTTGACTGAGATTTTGTGGCCATCCTAGCTTGTTCCCAGTTTGCCTTCCCGTGGGTCTTTGCTCACTTAGGGTTTGGCTTTGAGTACATAATCCTAGACTTTGAGCAGCCGAACCTTTGCTTTCTTGTTGTAATAACGTTCTGCTTGCTACTTTTGGGCGACCATCCTTATGTACGCCATATCTCTTCGTTCGTCGATTTCATCGAGTTCCTGCCTTCTACTCTCATCATTGCCAATACCACTTTCGTGGGAGTACCTTAGGCCGGGTTCTCCGACTTCGATTGGTATGACTGCTTCGGTCCTATAGACCAGAGAGTTAGGTGTTTCTCCTGTACACATATTCGGGGTAGTTCTATGCACCCATAATACTTTTGGGAGTATCTCCGGCCACAATCCCTTGGCGTCTTTGAGCTTTTTCTTCATGATGCTTACTATGGACTTGTTGGAGGATTCTGCTTGTCCGTTACCCGCTGGGTGATACAGGGTTGAAAGTATCCTCTTAATATGCCATTTTTCAAAGAATTCAACGGTTTTCTTTCCCATGAACTGGGGTTAGTTGTCGCAGCTGATCACTTTGAGTAGGCCAAATTGGCAATGACATTTCTCCATATAAAAGTGATTACCTCTTGTTCGCGTATTTGGGCGAATGCTCCTACTTCCACCCATTTAGAGAAATAATCAGTTAAAATAAAAAAGAATCGTACATTACCTCGTCCTGTTGGGAGGAGGCCCACGATGTCCATTCCCTACTTGATGAACGACCACATAGAGGTGATTGAGTGAAGATGTTCACCTGCTTGGAGAATTATTGGGGTGTATTTTTCACATTGCTCACATTTCTTCATGAATTCTGAGGCGTACTTTTTCATAGTGGGCCAATAGTATCCAACCCCCCGAATGAGACATCTAACGAGTGCTCAATTGCCGGAGTGAGTGCTGCAATGTCTTTCATGGACCTCCTCAAGGACGCACTGGATTTGGTTTGGGACCAAACATTTCTCTAGAGGGTCGCCGTATGTCCTCTTGTATAGGTCGCTATGGAGGAGATTGTATTTGGCTGCTTGCACTCTCATTTTTTGGCTTCTTTTTGATCGTTTGGGAGAGCGTCATCCTTAAAGTAGGAAATAATACTATTTCGCCAATCCCAAGTTAAGCTTACAGATCTTACCTCGATTTGGTGTAGCGATGAGTTGAAGAGGTGGACTATGCTTTTATCCTCGATCGTGATACTTTTGGTGGCTGCAGCTAATTTGGCGAGGCCATCCGCTTCAACATTCTCCGTATGCGGGATCTGGTCGATATGGCATTCGTCGAATATGGGTAGCAGCTTATAATTCTTGGTTTGATATTTTTGCAACCTTTGTTCTTTAATCTAGAAAGTCCCTTTAACTTGGTTGACTACGAGCTGGGAAGCACAATAGAGTTTTAACCGCTTCGCCCCATACTTGAGTTCTAGCCTCAATCATATAATTACGGCCTCATACTCGGCCTTGTTGTTAGTTATATTTGGGCATCTTATGGACTGGAAAATTAATTTGTCGGTAGGGACCTCGAGTACAAGTCTAAGTCCGGATCCAAAAGCGTTGGATGCATCGTTGGTGTATAGGACCCATAGGTCTTGTGTTTGGAGAGAAGCTTGGATGGCTTCCTTCTCGATTTCAGGCATTATCTTTGCGCTGATGTCTATGATGAAGTCAGTGAGCACTTGCAACTTTATCGCCGTTCGTGGGTAATATGTTGCTCTCTTAGCTCGATGGCCTACTTGGCCAGCCTCCCTGATAACTTGGGTTTATGTAAAATGCCCGTTAGAGGAAAGGTGGTAATGACCGAGATAGGATGGCACTAGAAATAGGGTCTAAGCGTTTACGAGGCTGCAACAAGTGCCAAGGGCTAGTTTCTCGAGGTGTGGGTACCTCGTCTTGGTGTCGATGAGTGTTGTGCTAATGAAATAAATGGGAGATTGCATATCTTTACTTTCTCATATCAGGATTACACTTACTACCACTTCGGAAACGGCCAAGCAGACGAGGAGATGTTTCCCGGGTTCGGGCTTTAAGAGCAAAGGTGGTGATGACAGATACATCTTCAGTTTTCGCAAAGCTTGTACGCACTCGGGAGTCCACTCGAGGTCGTTATCCTTTTTGAGTACGTCAAAAAATTTGTAACATTTGTCAGATGACAGTGAGATGAATCTTGATAAGGTGGCGATTCGACCAATCAACATTTGGACTTACTTATTTGTAGACAGAAGCTCTGATATCCCTTCGATAGCTTTGATCTGTCCTGGGTTGACCTCGATCCCTTGTTGTGATACTAAAAAGCTTAAGAACTTTCCTGAGGCTACGCCAAATGCGCATTTCTCTAGGTTTAGTTTCATTCCGTATCGTCTCAGTATATCGAAGGCTTCCTTTAAATGGTCGATATAGTCTTCTATCTTTACGAATTTGACTAGCATGTTGTCGATATATACCTCCATGGTCTTGTCGAGCTGATCTTTGAACATTTTTGTGACCAATCTTTAATGGGTTGCCCATGCGTTCTTTAGCCCAAATGGAATAACCATAGAACAATATGTTCCTCGGTGGGTGATGAACTTGGTTTTCTCCTGGTCCTCTTATTCCATAAATATCTATTAATAGTCCGATTATGCGTCCAAAAATCCCAGCATCTCATGCCCAGTCATTGCGTCGATGAGTTAGTCAATATGTGGTAATGGGAATGAATCCTGTGGGCATGCGTCGTTCAAGTCCATGAAGTCTACACACATCAGCCATTTTCCTTTTTTCTTTTTGACCATCACTATGTTGGCGATCCACTTGGGATATTTTGACTCTCTGATTGATCCATTTTCTAATAGTTTTTCCACCTCCTCGTGGATGACATCGTTGATAGTGGCATTGAACATTTGTCTGAGCTGCCTACCGGGTGGTAGAACGAATCGACGTTTAATTTGTGTGTGGCGATCTCCTTAGGGACGCCTGACATATCTGCATGGCTGAAAGCAAACAAAACTACATTAGTTATTAAGAATTGACTAAATTTACCTAATTCTAGGAGTTTGCAGTCGATGTAGGCCTTTTTGCTGTAGTCGTTAGGATCTAATTGAATGGGGTCGAGATCCTCTATAGTCGAATCCGCAGCTTCAACCATTTCGGGATCCATGATGACATCCCTGGTCTCTTCTTGTTTCGACCTCGGCCCTATTGATTGCTAGGCCTCTTTTCCTTATTTTTTTCTGTTGGGTTGTTGTGCTGTCTAAGGCGATACGGTAGCATTCCCTAGACGTGCGATGTTCTTCCCGTATGCTGAATATCCCCCAAGGTGTTGCGAATTTGATTACTTGGTATATACTGGAGGGGATGGCTCTCACGTGGATGTATACATGGTCGTCCTACTATGGCATTGTATGCAGGTGTATGGTCCATGATGTGGAATGTCGTCTCCCGTATTACGCTGCTGGCCAAGATGGGGATTGTAATTTCTCTCGATGTCCGTTCAACTGCATTATTAAACTGGATAGTGTGATACAGCGTGACACTATCCTGTCCTCGAGTCTTATCTAGTGAGGAATCGGGGATTGATAATGCACGTTCCACTTCTATCGTCTACCATGATATGTTAGACATCAGTAACTAAAGTGCGCAAAGTAATGACCAAAGTATCATTATGAGGGAAAGTCAAACCGTCGGCATCTGGCTCATCGAAGATGATACTTTCTTCGAGTCTGTCATACCGTTTGCGGGTGAGAGATCATTTGAGATTGTGAGTGGTAGTGAATTTAACATCGTTGATAGAGGCGTTGTTGCTGCCGCCGATAATCATGTTGATAGTGCGAGCTGGTGATGGTGGCTTTAACAGCCCTTGGTGTTCACCTCCTCTGGTGAAGTTGTTTCTCCCTTTGCCGCTCATCAGCTCTTTGAGGTGTCCTTGCCGCAACATGCTTACAACCTCTTGCCTAAGGGCGATCGTCTGTTTTATGTCCGTGCTCCTGGTGGAACTCACAGAGAGCGTTGGATTTTCTGGTGCTTAGATAGGACCTCATCTTTGGTGGCCACTTCACCTTCGTTTCGAGTTACTCCAAGGCATAGACTATTTCTATAGGTGACACACAAAAATTGTGAGTAGATATTAAGGGGGCATACCTCTCTCATTCCAATGAGTTCATTCTTGGCCTGGATGAACCTTCTTTATAGCGGAGAGAAGGTGGGGCGGAGGCCCTAACATATGGCTGATGTCTTTCCCCATTGGGTCGTGAGACCGGGTGATCCCTCCTGATATTGTCTCTTCGTTCTTTCCTGGACTCATCTTGTAGCGAGATAAGCCGATTGAGGTCGTCCTCATCTGCTCAGACTTCGGCACAGTAAGCATTGTAGATTTCATCCCAAGTGGTTGGATGATATTTCATCAACCAGCTCAGCAGTTTTCTAGTCGCTCTCGAACCATTTCTACTCAACCCGTTTTGAAAAGTCGTGACCGCCATCCCCTCGGACATGTTTAGTAAGGTCATCCTTACCCTATTGAATCGGGCGAGGAAGTCCATTCTTTCTCCCAAGGATTACTTTATGGAGAATATATCGTTTACTCTTGCTTCGACTTTCTTGGCTCCAGCATGCATCGTTACAAACTTATCGGCCATTTTCTCGAAGGTTTCTATGGAGCGGGCTGGTAGCTGTGAGTACCATGTTAATGCTCCTTCCGTAAGAGTTTAGCCAAATTTCTTCAGCAAAATAGAGGACACTTGTTCTTTGGTGAGGTCGTTGCCTTTTATGTAGGTGACATAGTAAGTCACGTGATCTTCGGGGTCAGTCGTGTCGTCGTATATCCTGAGATACGATGGGATTTTGAAGGTCTTTGATATGACATGCGGGGATTCCTTCTTCCCTGTATGGCTGGTCTACAAATCTACCGGCGTCCCTCTTTGGCAATAGCTTAGGGGCGTTCGGTATCCTATCAACTCTTTCTTGGTGTTCTTTCATTTGATCTCTGAGTGTTCGATTATTCTCCATTTCCTCCATTCTCTTTAGAACAGCAGTGATCCCCACATATGGCACCAAACTATTTGACCAAAAATATCTTGGTTCAACCAATTAAATTTAAACAAAGAAGAGTCAATCTTAGCTAATAATAATATCCCAAAGACAAGGTAATTGATTTTTTGACAAAGAACTTGTACATTTATCCGGATGGTAATGAGCAATAATAACAATGTTCAATGATCCAAAAAGATGGAATATAGCGTTAAATAGTAATAAATACCAAGAAATGGCATTTAAGTCAATAAAAACGTATGAGTCACCCGAAAAGGGGTGAGATCTGTGAATATTCTCTCTGACAATAGTGAATGATTGATGAGCCTTTGAACACTCAAGTTGTTCTTGGATCCGATGGAAATGCTCGACAAGAATCTTAGTAAAAAGGTTATTTTTATATGCTTGTAATAAGAATATATTCTCTCTATAAAGTCAATGTATTTTTTTTATAAATGAATATCCCATGTCCCATATCATTGTATCTTTTTCTATTTATAAGGAACATGTTCCTAGAAACCCTAATAGTACAGGTGATATCTTGGAATTATTGTTCTATCTTGGAACTAGCCGTTATAACTCTGTCAAGGATGTTCGACCTCGACCTTGATCGTTGACGACTCCTCGACCCTGCTCCTTGCTGACTCTTTGACTGCAACCTTTATTGTTTCTTGAACCATTTCGACTTTGGACAGGCCTTCATTGGAGTTGTATTGGTGGCACATGGCAGCCTGTGAATGCCTCCTTAATGCTAACATGATTTAATCATATTACAGATAAATTTTGACTCATACTGGTATTGCTACGTAGTTTTTGTGTAGATATTTGCAAGGACTCCTATATATCAATCCTCGGACGTCTCATTACTTCTAGCTTTGACTGTCAGGACGCTTTAGCTAAAGAGGGTATTTGGATTGACTTTTAAAAAGTAGCTTTTAAGCTAAAAGTCAAAGCCATAAGTTGGAAATATCCAACTTTTGGATTATGGCTTATTTTTGTATTTTCATGCCTAAAAATAAGTGTTTTTATGCATTTTTTATCATTGTCAAATACCACATAAACTAGAAAAGTGTTTAAAAGCCAATAATTACTTAAAATAAGTCAATCCAAACCCCTGAAAGTCCGCCACGGCTTGCTTTGTGTCTCTCTATGCAGGCAACACCAAGAGAAGACGTTCAACCCGAGGACATTTCTTGGGCAAGATTACAAAGTGGTCTAAGGTATTGTTGTCATTCAAATTATCCTTGCTAGCGAATAGTCTCGTATTACCTTATCTTTAGGAGAGCTCCAACATGAAACTTGTAGACTTTCGTACATTTAAATTTTTCCAGAAAAATTTTCCAATTTACCCCTAACTATGACTATATATAGTTTAAAGTTACCTTTAAAATAAAGCTTCTTTAGGGTGTCAACGGCAAAAATAAGATTTTTCTTAACAGATAGATAATATTAGACCAAAAGTTTAATGAATAATAAAGCTGTTCAATTTCGAATAATTAACAAAGAACAAAATTGACCCTTTTCGCCTTGGTCACTGAATATGGACCAACGCCTTTCAAACTCATGATACAGCTTCTGAACTTGGCCAGCTAATAGTTCGATTTGCTGTAACACAGTTTCTTGGTTTGGTGGCTAAAACGTAGGAACCAAATGTTCCGCCTGCGTGTTACATTCTCGCCTGGGCCATGTGTCTGCCTCACCCCTCATTTTGTGTACGTTTCTCAAAAAACCAATTTAAATGCTTAAAAGAAAATTGAGTGGCATAATTCTTCTCCTGCCACGATCGTTGTGCCGTTAAACCTTCTTTCTTGAATTTGGGAAGATAAATTTCTAGATCTGAGCAATTCCTCTTCTGGTTTTATGTACTAGGAATATTTTAAACTCTCAAACATTCATGGAATCTAGTCGCACTTTGAAATATCAAGATGAGTTTTTCAGGGTCTTTCTCAAGTATGGAATTTTTCTTGTTTTATCCACAATGTTTTTCTTATTTGATGGTTCCAAGAATTCCTGCCACACCGCCACTTGAAGCAAGAAACTTCCTAGTTTCTTTAGCCTCCAATCTTTTTTTCTTATTTATTATTAGGGCACACTCTGAATCTAACAAACTGTTTAGTTAAGCATATATGCTTTGATACGCCATATAAGTCAGGTTATAATGAGATAGAATATGATTCTCCGATTAAGGTCTTGACATCGAGTCTTAAGAATGAAAAAAAATCGGTACAAGTGAAAGTCGTTTGTCTGAAAACACGTCAATCAATAGTAGTAGCTGTTTATACTTATCAATGTGGATGAACATGCGTACCAGCAATTTATTTGGAGTAGGACTTACTGAACATGCGTAGAAATTAAACTAGCTAAGAAATCGAAAGCTTTCACCACACATACAAAGAGATCGACACGAGGATGATAACATGATATTTATTATAGTATACAGGGGTATTTTTTTTTCCATTAAACACAAAAAAAAAAAAAATGTAGGTGATGAAATTAATAACAAAACAAAATCTTGGTTTTCTCTACCTAGGGGTTCCAACCAAGGCCAAAATCTTTCCAAACCTGTCTATTGGATGACAAAATCCTAAAATATCTTTCCTAAATTAGCAAATTATGACCATGTCGTATTTTAATTTTCTTCTCAAACAGTCCTAGCCTATTATCCCCCAACCTTGTCAAGTAGGCTGATTTCTTGTATTCACCCCATGTAAATTCCTTGTACAAACCTTCTTCTCCTTCCTCCATTAAACAAGATAAAGGTGCTATTTTTTCACTCAAGGGCGGTCCACCAAAATAGATCATTGACAACCTTGACTTCAAACTGTTTGCCAACACTCTGTGCCTTACACTCCTAAATCTCCCATTAGTCATTACCTGCCATCAAAATACAGACAAACAAAAGTTAAAATAATCCAAAATTTCAATGAGAAAAAAAAAATCCCTAATTAGTAATAAGGTATATATGTAGTTTATTATTATGTATTTAAGTTATATACACGGATATCATTAAAAGTGTTGTACCAAATCAATAAAGTTAACCAACTATAGAATATTACTACCATTTAATTTATACCATTTTAAAAAATGTGTGCTTATATAGATATTTACTTGTAATTGTCATGTAAATAATCTAATTGTATAAATACTTTTTACTTTGTTAGTGCATAAAAATTAAAAACAATAATCTTGTAAGAGGGAAAAGAAAGAAAAACAGAAGAAAGAAACTACACCGCCATAGACTTTGAGATGTAAAGAATAAGCAAGAACTAAGCTCCTGATATGACCATAGATTTTGGCTTCATTTTTTCAATTTTTTTTTTTGAAAACATTATTTGTTTAGGAAATATGATCATGTTTTTTGAAGCTTCAAAAATTTTCAAGCTCCCAAAAACTGGTTTAGGGCTGTTTTTGAGTAAAATTATTTCTTCCACCCACATAACTTTAACTTTTCTTTAAATAAAACGCATGTCAAAACACAACTTCAACTTTCAAAAATTATTTTTTAACACAACTTCAAAAACTCTTTTTTCAAATTTCAATCAAATTTATATTCAAACGCTAGCTAGAATCCACGTCATGAGGAAAGGAAAAAAAACAGAAACATTTTCTAGGATTACAAAATCTTGAAAAGCTAAGACATTTTTTTATTGTTTTATTTTAAATTCTTTTTATTACACAAGAATCAGAAAAGGACTCGACCCCATTTGTGAAATTATAGTGGGTTTGTTGTTGTTTTAAGGATCAGAAAAGGACGGCAAATAGTGAGAATTGAACGTATATTTATTTTGTAAATGACTTCTACTAGTACCACTAGACTGTGAGTTGTGATAGCTGACGATCTCCTATATATATATGTTATATACAAAAAATAATATAAATTTAATATATTTTTCCCGTCACCGAATATAAATAATTTCTGACGCGGGCTAAAAGTGAGAAAACCCTCCAAATACATGCTAAGATTAATTTACCTGCAAGGAATCACCAACAATGATGAAAAAGGAGTAGTGATCAGGTGGTACTGAGACCCATGTCCCATCTCTGAGGCAGATTTGCAAACCAGTTGTGTTATTAGACCTTATTACTGATATTACTTGTGGGTCTGTGTGCTCTCCAAAACCAATCAAATTTCTACCTCCACTCAATGCTTCAAGTTGTGTGCATGGTCGATAATGATTTAGCCTAAAACAAGAGTCACTATTTTGATCCATTAGCAGCTTACTTAGCACATTCTTTGCCTCCATTTTTAATCCTTCTGCTATCATTTCCAACACAAGACATGCTATATTTCTCACTGCTGACACATATTCATTGAGAGCAGACCTGTATACAAAAGACAAAAGGAAAATAAAGTTAGAAAAAATCAAAGAAATGGTGCTTTTCCTAGCCATAATGGTTGATTTACCGCGGAGTAGTATATATTCCTAAGTCCATCTCAATTTATGTGATGATATTTAATTATTGTGCAGTAGGGAGTTTAAGAATAATTTTTGAAACTTGTGTTCTAGAAGTAAGGCATAAAAAATTTCAGTCGCTATAAATAATCACATTAAGCATAAGATAGAAAGTTTAAAATTAAATTATTACTTATTACTAAATATAGAAATGTCTCATTTTTTTTCAAATTATGGAAAAAGAGAAGAGTATCACACAAGCTAGAACTGAGGGAGTAATAATTTTATATATTCGAACCCTAAATGTAGAAATCGAAGAAGAAGGTGGAACATCTCCCTCAAAAGATATAAGTAGGCGTGTGCAGATGGCATTTGGTTGAAGTTTGCAGCGGAAAGAACGAAAAGCCAAAGGTCAAGGTGCATAGCAATCTTTTCAAGAATAGGAAAGTACAGAGTAAAGGATTTGCAAGACAAAAAAGAATTTACCGAAATTAAGGACAATAATATTTTACTCAATTCCCCTGTTATTATTTAAAAAAGCAGAAGAAAATGAAATTCCAAGAAAAATAGTATTTGAAGTTGATTTTTTTTTTGTTGTAGTTGTGTTTTAAACGTGAGTTTCACTCAAAAATAGTTAAAATTTTGTGAGCGAAAATCCATTTATTTTAATTTAGATAACATATTTCGCTTATCGAGATTTAAACTGTGTAAAATTTAACCAACATTTTAAATATATTTTGTTATTGTATTGACATGAGAAAAATTGCAACTTATAATATTTTTCATATAGTTTTTAAATATTTAAATTTTAATTTTGAAATACTAAGTTGAACTAATTTAATTTAGCTTCAAAATTTAGTCAAAACTGGCAATAAGTAAAATGTGTCATCTAAATTGAAACAGAGGGAATATTTCACTTGAAATATTATTCAGATATTTTAAATTCATTATTATTGTTTATATTCATTGATGTTTTAAATACTAAAAAATTCCGTATTTTGTATACTTCAACTATTGCAAATAATGATGCGGTGCTTCGCAAGTGAAGTCATGGCCAAACACATCGACAGACATTAAATATTGACCGAATTTTCCATCATAGAGTAACTCAAGAAAGTCGCATAAATGAATATACGAATAATTGACTTATGGAAAATTGAGCTATTCCAATCAATGTTGCTGGTTAGTTTTACTAAAAAAGAGTATGGTTGCTGAAAGAGATTTCCTAATGGCAATATGCGTGGACAAAAATAGCATACTTCGGTAAAAGGAAAAATAGTAGAAAACACGTTCTTGGTTTTGTCAAAAAAAATAAAAAACAACCCATTCGGAAATTTCAAGAGTTTGTTGCACTTACCAGTAAAGGTGAGAATTTCCAGGAATATTAACGGATTTCTCTGAAATGAGTTCAGGATTTGTAGTAAAGAGAAGATATTCAATCCAACCAACATCACCATTTGTGCCAATTCTTTTGTTACCATAACCAAAAGGATTAGCAGGACCAGCTTTGTCCTTCTCACACTGCGGCAAATTAAAGAACTTAATAGCTTCACCTTCTAATTTGGTCATTATTTCTTTAGGAACATCATGATTGACAACCTTAAAAAATCCAAATTCTTGACATGCTTTTGTAATATGGAATTTAGCTTGAGGGTCTAACATGTCTATCACAGGAATATTATCATCAGAAGTATAGGGTTTGCATGTTTTAACGTGAGAAGAATTTTCAAGAATTGGTTTAGATGAAACCACCATATTTGTATTTTCAAGATTTCTTTTCTTTTTCTACGAGGAAGAACAAGAATGGGAAAAAAAATTGCTGGTTTTCTTGCATGAGTGCAAATGATGGAGGCGTTACAAACTATATATAAAGTAAAACCATCCCTGGCTTAGTGACAGATGTATACACTGGTGTATGTATTTGCTAGGCAGTTTATGCCATCTGGAGCCGAGTTTTTTTTCCGTTCTTCCGACTAGTGTTAGATCCCGCGAAATACATGAATAATATGACAAAATATTAATCTTATAAAATTATGATCTAATATATCATATTATTTTAATAAATCTTAGTTATTATTTAATATAGTGTGCTGAAAAATTATTTTGTTTTTTACAAAATCAACGAATACACATTATATAGTAATCAAATAAATTATTTGTCCATTATTTATATTTTAGCAAGCACTTAGTGCTATACATACTATTTAAAAAACTTCAATGGTCTAAATTTGTCAATATTTTTTTGAGTGTTATTTATTTATTTTTTATTTTTAATTAATTCAAAATATAAATATCATAAAATTATCTTGATCTCCCTCTTTTTGTACATTCTTTTGTATTGTAATATTCACCACAAAAAAAAACTGGGATTAGCTATGAACGTTGTCGTTAATCTGTCACTAAAACGCTCGTAGCTAGCATAATCCGTTGCTAATCCATCGCTAAATGAGATTAGCGACGGATTTTTCTTTTTAGCTACAAAATTTGTCCGTCGTTAAAACATGATTTTTTAGTAGTGATTTGATTAGTTTTTTCATGTGTAGTTTACTGAAAATTTAAATAATGTAATAGTTTTTACTAAATTATAATTTGAATCAAAAGTAAAAAGAGATAATCATTTATTATTTTTATAAAAACCTACCAAATTTTTTAATATATATATAGACAATAAATTTGCGTCGAGAAAATAAAATCAGGACCAAAAAATATCGCAACAATCGAAGTATTTTGTTTCAAATAATATGAGTGTACAATCTCTATGATTCCTCTAATTCTACTTTTCTAATATAAATTCAAGGGCCTTTGAGCTTGATCTTGAATTTAAATTTGATTTATCCATCGCAAACACTTTGATTGTTGCCATGAATTGTATCACGAACAAGTAGCCTTGATCTTGAACGCCTTGTATTTAATTTGACTTTGTTCTTGGTCTTGAATACTTGAATTGTTCTTTGTTCTTGGGCTTAAACTTGATTTCTTGAACTTGAACTTGATTGATTTAAGCTTGAAACTTGTAGAGAAATTTGTGGTGTTTGATCCACGAGTTCTCTCTTGCTTCTTGTTATAACTTCTGATGTCTTCTAGCTTTATGAAAACCTCTATTTATAGTTGTAGGGAATGGTGTGGCTCTGTAATTTGATTGGTCCGTTTGAACTGACCAATACCATCTAGACACTTGGCACAACTCTATTGGTTGTTGATTTGATTTGGTATGC
Organism: Nicotiana sylvestris; assembly: GCF_000393655.2. Lineage (NCBI taxonomy): Eukaryota > Viridiplantae > Streptophyta > Magnoliopsida > Solanales > Solanaceae > Nicotiana > Nicotiana sylvestris. The sequence goes on from NC_091068.1 coordinate 31,177,568, forward strand.
CACCTTCTCTTAACACATGGCATGATTTCATTGGCTCATTAATTTGACTTGGATTTCCATATCATTTGACACGTGGCATGATTTAATTGGCCCGTTCCTTTGACTTGGATCGTCATATCAGTTGACACGTGGCATGAACCTGGGTTTTAAAATGGGCTAATAGCCATTTGGACCTTGGACTAATGAAATGAGCTTATCATTTAATTTGTAGTCTAATTAAATGTACTAGCCTACACTTATATTTTGGATTTAAATAATTAACCCAATTTACTATTCACAATATTTGTTTGGACTAGTATCTTGAATTTAATATGGTCCAAATTATTTTATGGATTTAAATACGATAAAATTTATATGCTTACAAATACCCATGCTTCAAGGCTTATTGTGGTATAAACTTTGCAAATTTTTTTCACGATTTGGCTTGAAGTACTTGTAAATTTTGTTTTTTATGAGTTAATCAAGCACATGAGGCAAACTATATATGTGTCTAGGAATTACGTGGTCAATGTGTTAACCAAACTTAATATCCCCTAATGGCTTCCTTATCTAATGTTTACATATATAAAAAGATATATACATATCAAGATTCTATGATGCTAGGAAATAGCTCCACCATTTCACGTGCAAGATGAATTGGGAATCTTCTACAGATCATATTTGAATTGGAGTGTAAATCCATGACTAAAAGAATTTAAAATTGTTGATAAACTTTCTGCTCAAGATTATCCAAGAGTTTTTTGGTTCTCCTAATCAAATCAAAATTCTTGCTATGTATATCTTTTGAGATTGGTAAGGATCCAATGATAATATCCATTTCCAGGTAGGACTTAGCCATTTGCCCAATTTTCATCCCTATAAATAGGGGAGCATAGCACTGTTTTTACCGTGCAAGCTTTTTTGTTAGCAATTTCAGAAAGTTGGAGAGCTCTCTGTATTTTCCTAAGGGTAATATTTTTCTTCTTTATATTTTTCATATCTGGTACCGTATCATTGGAGATTGAAGAATTCATATCATGTGCAGGTGAATCTGCTTCTTTTCGCCTCTTTGTTTGTTTCTCTAAAATTGACTACTTGATTTTGTTGGATGTAGCTTCCGAAGTTCCTCAACGTTTCTCAAAATCATCCAATCAGAAGGGCAAAAAAGAATTACCTTATCTGAGGCGAAGACCCTTACACCGTCTCAGCTGAAGACTTTATTTTTTTTGAAGATTTGACTTTACTTTATCTGAGCTGAGGATTATTACACCGTATTTTGTCTGAAGCTAAGACAATTACGCCGTCCAAGTAAAGACTTTATTTTGTCTGAGGCATAGACCATTACACCGTCAAAGCCAAAGATTTTACTTTTATCTGAGGCGAATACCATTACACCGTATGAGCCAAAGATTTATTTTGTCTGAAGCGAAGACCATTATGCCGTCTGAGCTAAAGACTTCACTTTATTTAAAATTTTGACTTTCTTTATCTATGACAAACACTATTACACCATCTAAGCCAAAGATTTTACTTTTATCTGGGGTATAGACTATTACACGTCTAAGCCATAGATTTTACTTAGCCAAAATATTTGACATTTTGGCTAAAAGGAACAAAAACTTGTCCTCATTTCGAGATATATGAGTAAGAGATTGTATGAAGAATGATTTATTTTTCAAAAAGCTCACCACCAAGAATATCTCTTCAATTTCAATCTTCACAGGTAATTTTATGATCTCCTTTATATAGATATGTTTCTCCTTTCCTTTTTGCAGGTAGAAGAAGAAATCAATTCCAAAGATACCATTTTATTAAAGAAAGCCTCACAATTGAAGAATCGTCTTTCTGCAACATAAATCAAGTCATCCAAGCCAACATTTTAAGTACTTCTGGTAGAAGATTTGAAGATATATTAAAATTTTCCTTCAAAAAAAATTCCAGGATAAATATTTAAAGTTAGTGCACACTACATCAAAGACTTCTACCATACACTTGGAGATATGTTGAAGTTTCCAACTAAAGAATTGAAGGCTATATCAATTTGAACACTTCAAGACCCTTATGGCGGCTTCTGATCGGCTTTCAATTGAAAACTTGGTACTTGGAAAAATTTAACTTGCATATTTCAACTTGAAGACATGGCAGTCTTGAGGGATTTGAAGACTTCTCTTGAAGATTTGGTGGATTTAAAGACTTTAACTGGATGATTCAACTTAAAGACATTGCATAATTGAAGACTTCAACTTGAGGATTTGTCGAATTCAAAGATTTCAACTTCATTTGGCATATCTGAAGATTTCAGCTCGAATATTTGGTAGATTTGAAGAATTCAACTTGAAGGTTAAATTCGAAGAGTCCAACTTGAAGATATAGCCAACTTGAAGACGTGGCGGACTTGGAGTCTTCAACTGGACAACTTGGCAGATTTGAAGATTTCAGCTTGAAGACTTGACAGATTTGAAGACTTCTCTTGAAAATTTAGTGGATTTGAAGACTTTAACTTGATGATTCAACTTGAAAATTTTGCAGAATTGAGGACTTCAACTTCTAGCGAATTTGAAGACCTTAACTTGACTTAGCGAATTTGATGACTTTAATTTGATGATTCAATTTGAAGACTTTCCAAAATTGAAGACTTCAACTTGAACATTTGGTAATTCAAATGTCTCAACTTCACTTAGCAGATTTGAAGAATTCAACTTAAAGACCTAGCGGGCTTGAATATTTCAAATTGATGATCTAGTGGACTTGACGAAATCAACTTGTCTTAGTATTGGAGACTTCAACTTGAAGATTTAGCCGCCTACTAAAAGACTATAATCATTCCATCAAAAACCTCAATTTGAAATGGAGGACTTGCCCTCACTGATCCATCAAGATAAGACAAAGAATACATGTACACCTAATTTTCAAGTGTCAATCAAGTGAATTATATTCAATCATACCTCATTTGAATAATGCCTTGGGTAATATGTATTTGTGAACTCATATGACTGAACTTAGAATGAAACTCTAAGCTGCCTATGTACCTCGGTGAAGAGGATCAAGTCATTCCGTAGTTCGAACTGGGTGATCTTTTTTGTTTTTTTATGTCCTAACTTTTGCCCAGGCCACCTCTTTCGAGGTTTTTAGCCTAGCGAACTTTTTTTTGGATGTCCTAACTTTTGCCTAAGTTGCCTCTTTCGAGGTTTTCAACCTAGCAGAATTTTTTTTGGACCGTGCACAGTTTATACTATTGCGAGACAGGAGTAACATATAGTTTATGCTCATGCGTTAAGGAGCGCATTTGTTTTCTTCAAGGATAGTATATCTTCATGAATTTTTCATTGATGGGGCCAATCCGCAAACCTTCTGAGTCAACTATCTTGTAAGCGCCACTTGAGTACCTCTTGTACAATATATGGACCATCCCACTTAGCAGAGAATTTGCCCTAGATCGACGAGAGGTAATAATAGGCATCCTATCAAGTTTGTCATGTCTAAACTAGTTCTAAGTGATCGATTAGCGATGTGGTACCTCCAATTTCAACAGTTTGAAATTGTGTATGTTCCTCAAAAGGCGGTTAAAGGACAAGCATTAGCGGACTTCCTAACTGACCATCCAATTCCAGATGATTAGGAGTTGTCTGATGAATTGCCTGATGAAGATGCAATGGTCATAGAAATTCAACCTCCTTGGAAGATGTATTTTGATGGAGCTGCAGATCGTGAAGGAAATGGCGCTGGAATAGTGTTTATCACTTCTCAAGGAGAAGTTTTGCTATATTCTTTCACTCTGACACAATGGTGCTCCAATAATATTGCTGAATATCAAGTGCTCATACTTGGGCTTGAAATGGCTGTGGCTATCAAACAATTGCAACTACAAGTTTTGGAGATCCCAAGTTAGTCATCAATCATATTTTGGGTAGCTATGAGGTCAAGAAGCCAGAATTAGTGCCATATCACAAATATGCTCAAAGATTGGTAAGTTTGCTTGGAGTGGTAACTATTCAACATGTGCCGAAAAAGGAAAATAAGAGAGCTGATGCATTAGCAGCCTTAGCTTCTGCATTATCTTTGCCTGATCAGACAGAAGTCGTTGTTTGCCAAAGATGGGTGGTTCCTCCACCAAATGATTATGAGGAAGAAGAAAGTGAAGTTGAGTATCCTGTTTCCATTCTTGAGGTTGAAATTGAAGATTGACGACAACTATTAATTGATTATCTTTGTTATGGGATATTACCGGAAAATCCCTGAAGGAAGACAGAAATCCGAAGGAGAGCCTCTCGTTTTCTTTATTATAAGAATACACTCTATAGACCATCATTTGATGGAGTGCTCCTACGTTGTTTGGGTGCTGATGAATCCATTCAAGCCCTGCAAGAAGCACACTCTAGAGTATATGGTGCGCATCAATCTGGGCCAAAACTTCACTTCCACATAAAAAGAATGGGGTATTATTGGCCAACCATGGTGAAATATTGTTTTGATTACGCTCGAATATGTAAAGCTTACCAATTCCATGATAACTTCATACATCAACCACCTGAAGTATTACACCCAACTGTTGCTTCTTGGCCATTTGATGCTTGGGGTTTGGATGTTGTTGGTCCATTGCCAAAGTCTTCTGGTGGATATCTATACATTTTGGCCGCAATTGATTACTTCTCGAAGTGGGCTGGAGTTGTTTCTTTTAAGGAAGTAAAGAAGGAATATGTGTCTAACTTCATCCGAGTCAATATTATCTATCACTTTGGCATTCCTCGATATATATTGACAGACAGTGGTAAGCCATTTGATAACAAGTTAATGAATAAAATATGTGATCTTTTTGGCTTTAAGCAACGCAATTCCTCCATGTATTATGATGTTGCCAATGGACTTGCTGAAGCATTTAACAAGACGCTCTGCAACTTGTTGAAAAAGGTTGTCTCTAAGTCTAAGAGAGATTGGCATGAAAGGATGGAAGAAGCTCTTTGGGCATACAAGACCACATATCACACACTAATGCAAGCGACTCCTTATTCACTTGTTTATGGAGTTGAAGCGATCCTTCAACTTGAGCGTCAAATCTCATCGTTGCGGCTTGCCATTCAAGAAGGACTCACTGATGAAGAAAATGCTCGGTTACGCCTTGAAGAATTGGAAGCTCTTGATGAAAAGAGGCTAGAAGCTCAACAAAACCTTGAATGTTATAAAGCTCGCCTATTGGATGGACATTGGTGAATATTCGGGGAATAAGTCCCGCATTTTGCATGCACAAGATTAACTTGGAGGAAGGTGACAAATCATCTATTGAACATCAAATGAGACTCAATGAATCCATGCAAAGAGGTTGTCAAAAAGGAGATCATTAAGTGGTTAGATGTCGGGGTTGTCTACCCTATTTCTGATAGTTCGTGAACTTCTCCGTTTCAATGTGTCCCAAAGAAAGGGACCATGAAGGTGGTCACCAATGATAAGAATAAATTAATTCCTACAAGAACGGTGACCGGGTGGAGAGTGTGTATAGACTATCGTAAGCTCAACAAAGTCACGAGGAAGGACCATTTTCCACTTCCCTTCCTAGATCAAATGCTTTATAGATTGGTTGGTTGTGCTCTCTATTCTTTCCTTGATGGGTATTCCAGCTACAACCAAATTCTTATTGCTCTGGAGGATCAAGAGAAAACTACCTTTACATGTCCTTATGGTACTTTCGCCTTCAAGCGGATGCCATTTGTGTTGTGCAATGCACCGTCGACTTTTCAAAGGTGTATGATGGCGATCTTCACGGACATGGTGGATGATTACCTTGAAGTCTTCATGGATGACTTCTCGGTGGTCAGGAATTCTTTTGATGATTGTCTCACAGACTTGGATAAAGTGTTGGCAAGATGTGAAGAAACAAATTTGGTGCTCAATTAGGAGAAATGTCATTTCATGGTCGAGGAAGGCATTATCCTTGGCCAAAAGATCTCAAAGAATGATATTGAAGTTGACAAGGCAAAGATTGAGGTGATATCCAAACTTCCACCTCCAACTTCGGTGAAGGGCATGTGAAGTTTCTTAGGCCACGTGGGGTTTTATCGGCGTTTCATCAAGGATTTCTCTAAAGTGGTGAACCCATTGTGCAAGCTTTTGGAGAAAGATGCTAAGTTCAACTTCAATGATGATTGCATGAGAGATTTTGAATTGCTAAAGTTCAAGTTGACTACTACTCCCATTATCACCGCTCCAAATTGGAGTGTTCCTTTTGAGCTCATGCGTGATGCAAGTGATGTAGTGGTAGAGGTTGTTTTAGGGCAACATATCAACAAGAATTTTCATCTGGTATAATTTTTTAGTAAGACCATGAATAAATCCCAAGTCAACTACACCGTTACAGAGAAAGAGCTCCTTGCCATTGTATTTGCTATTGAGAAGTTTCGCCCGTACTTGATGGGTGCAAAAGTGATTGTTCACACGGACCATGTGGCACTTCGTTATCTTATGAGCAAGACAGATTCCAAAGCCCGATTGATGAGATGTGTGCTTTTTCTGCAAGAGTTTGATATTGACATCCAAGATAAAAAGGAAGTAAAAACCAAGTGGCGGACCACTTGTCTCATTTGGAGGAGGAGGGGAGGCCGCATGATGGCCTTAAAATCAATGACTCCTTCCCTGATAAGCAACTTTTTGCTATTTCAATAAAGGAGGTGCCATGGTTCGCGGATCTAGCAAATTTCCTTGTAAGTGGTATCATCTCGATGAGTTCTCTTCAAACTAAAGGAAGAAGCTAAAAAGGGATTGTCAAGACTATTATTGGGATGAACCATACCTTTTCCGGATTTGTACGGATAAAGTGATTAAAAGATGTGTACCAGAGGAGGAACAATGTGAAATTCTTGGGGCTTATTATTCTTCGCCATATGGTGGTCACCATGGTGGAGCGAGAACGGTGGCCAAAGTGCTAAGTTGTAGTTTCTATTGGCCCACTCTTTATAAGGATGCAATTGATCTAGTGAAACTATGTGATGAATGTCAAAGGACCAGTGGAATCTCGAAGAAAAATGAAATACCCCTCACCACCATTTTGGAGATTGATATTTTTTATGTGTGGGTATTTACTTCATGGGTCCTTTTGTGAGTTCTTGTGAAAATACCTACATCTTGGTCGCGGTTGATTATGTATCCAAAAGGGTTGAGGTCGTTTCTCTACCCAACAATGAGGTGAGAAGTATGGTGGCGTTCTTGAAGAAGAATATTTTCACAAGGTTTGGTACTCTACGTGCTATCATAAGCGATGGGTGGGGGGGTCACATTTTTGCAACAAAGCATTCGACACCTTACTCACCAAATATACTGTAACTCATAAATTCACAACTCCCTATCATCCATAAGCAAGCGGTCAAGTAGAAGCCTCCAACCGGGAGATAAAGAGTATTTTGTCCAAAACAGTGAATGCTAACCGGACGGATTGGTCCAAGAAACTTTATGATGCTTTATGAGCTTATAGGATAGCTTACAAAACACCCATCGGAATGTCTCCATATCAGTTGGTGCTCGGAAAAGCTTGTCATCTTCCGGTGGAACTTGAGCACAATGCCATGTGGGCTTTAAAGAAGTTGAATCTTGAGTGGGATTTTGCCGCTAACTTGAGGGTGACACATTTAAATGAGTTGGATGAGTTCCGGTACCATGCATATATCATCCTTATACAAAGTGAAAATAAAATATCTTCATGACAAATACATTTGGAATAAAGAGTTCAAAGAAGGTGATCTTGTATTGTTGTTCAATGCACGGTTAAGGATGTTTCCCGGGAAATTAAAGTCTAAATGGAGTGACCCGTTTGAAGTTGAGAGTGTGACACCCTTTGGTGCATTGGACTTGAAGAATAAAAATGATGAGGTTTTTCGAGTCAATGACCACCGGGTGCAGCATTATTTGGGAAAAGTTGGCAATGGCCACGTTGTGGCGGTGATTCATTTCAAGTGATAGTAATCTATGTCATGCCACGACATTAAATCAGGTGCTTCTTGGGAGGCAACACATGTTTCTTTTTTTTCTTTTTCTTTTCTTCTTTATAGATAGGTATTATTTTTGGTGCTAACTGGATTTGAAATGTGTTGTAGGGATGAGTGTGCTTTACAGGAATGCTCAGAAAATTGGCTAAGTGTGGAAAAAAGTACGGACCACATATGTATTGTGCGGACCGCATATGTATTGTGCGGACCACACAATTGTGAGTGCTACATCAGAAAGGAACTGCGACCGCACAGTTTCAGTACAGACCACACAAATTGAGATGGGAAATTGCAAACTCGCTGAAGTTTGGTCTTTTAGAGAAATGGCCAATATGCGGCCGCACATTAAATTCTGTGGTCCGCAGTCAAAATCTACAGTCGCACACCAAATTATGTGGACCGCAGATTATCAAAGGCATTTGAACCCCAGGTAACAGAGTGCAGACAACAGAAGGAAACTTGTAGCCGCGCTCGTCCTCTTGTTCCCCAAATCTGTGCACCAGTATAAATAGTATCCTTAGGGCTACTATACATTTTTTTCCTTCTCTGAGCACTCAAAATTCTAAATCATTGAAATTGTTTGTTCCATCATCTGCCACACCCAATCCATATCTATGTTCACTCACTTGCACTACTTCATAGCTGGTAAGCTTCAATTCTCATAGAATTTTTCAATTTTTAGTTTAATTTATAATTTTTTTGGTAGTTTAGGACATTTGTCAATAGATTTAAATTTTATTACCATGTGGGATTTAATCTATAATGGGTACACTACTAATTGCTTTATGGGGACTGGGTAAATTGATTTGCATGTTTACTTGTTAATACCATGTCAATTCTTGCAAAATTTTGTAAACCCTAGGAGTCTGATCGACTTTGGTTTGAAATCTGTGGCCACACAAGAAATTGTGTGGTCCATAAAAGTAAAGATTAGGGTACTGTACGAGAAGCTGAATCTACGACCACACTTGAAATTGTGCGAAATGCAGAAATCCCACCGCAGCCGTAGAAAAGTGTATGCGGCCGCATAATAGCCTCTTCTCTGTCTTCAAAGAGTTGGCATTTTGGGATATCCAATGTGTGGCCGCAATGATAATTGTGCAGACCGCACTTCAAATATATGGTCACACTCAAAATTTTGCAGACTGCAGTTCTATATCTATGGCTGCAAGTTCAAATTGTGTGGTCCGCTCAACCCAGTCTGCGGCCGTACTTGTAATTTTGCAGACCACACTTCCCCACACTGCAATCATATTTCACACTATGTTCATTGTCTGTTTTGAACTTGAATTACAACTAACTCCTGCTGCTGCTTGTTACAAAAAATTGTTAGATCACGAGGCCGTGGAGATACTTCAAAGGGGAGGGGTGAACCTTCCAAAGGCCGAGGCAAAAGTGCCTTAACAATCGCCCTTCAAAAATTTTATAACCAAGAAGGCTACAGTTTGCCGAGATAGAAATATAGAGCCTGCTGAATCCAGTTCTTATGTCCCGTCTAGGTAAGCATCGGAGGGCAACTCGGTTGAAGAGCAGCCGGTTGTCCAATCAAAGCCACCGAGGAGATTTTAACTCTAGGATGAGCCTTCCATATCACAAAGCACCTCTGAGGGTTCGGAGAGTGATAGTCAGGCTTTGGAGCCTTCCTTTACACATGTCCCTGAGGCATCATCGACTTCAGTTGATGATATTCTGAATGATGGCCAAGGGGGTGATACCGTAGTTGCCGTCCTAGAGAGGTCAAAGAAGAAAGAGGTTGTCACACCTCCTTTTCCTACACCCCCGGAAGGGAGCATAAATATAAGGGGAGTTTTTTCCAACTTGAAGTGACAATCGAAATGGGATTAACTTATTTAAAGATTCAGAGTCGCCACTTGGGAGATTTATGGTGTCCCAAGTCACCAGTTTTAAATCCCCAATCGAGGAAAATTGGATCTGTCCGCAAACCAAAAATCCGAGTAAGGAATTCTGTTAACCTGGGAGAAGGTGTTAGGCATTCCCGAGTTCCGTGGTTCTAGCACGGTCGTTCAACCGTTATATTCAGCTTAATTATCTGATTTTAAACAATTATGAACCTATGTGCAAATTTTAACTTTTAACCGCTTTTATTCAATTTTTAAAGAAGATTGAACGTCGTTTAAAATACGTTTTTGGATCACGCCACATGAAATGCACCCGCAATCCTAAACATATTTTATTCGACGTTTAAAGATTTGGATTTGGGTCACATGAAATGCACACCCGAATTTAAGGAAAGTAATTTTTAAATAGCGCGCCTAAAGCAGCTACGCACTTGCAGCTTTGCGGGGGCCATGGAGATTCAACTAAATGGCACACCTCGAATTCTAAGGATAAACAAGATTAATTAAACGAGGTCCATACATACTCCTAGCGACCCGAGTAATTAAAATGAGACGAGAATAACCAAATCCCCCTTTTTTATGTCCAAATTCCTTCTCATTAGCAACCAAAACATACATCCAACTTCAATCTTTCTTGAATCAAAAAACAAAATCAACCCTTGGTCTTGTTGACTTGATATTAACAGAAGCAAAGTAAGATACTAGAGATTCATATCTATTCCCTAATAAAGCATCCATGAAACTTTAACATAAATAAACAGAATTAAGAAATTTTAGACAAACAATGTCATAACATAACACACACATAACGTCCATAGTCATCAAGATCAATATTGAGAGGAAATTAAAAATCAGAGAGAAGTTAACCTCAAAACAACGCAATGTTGGTTCTGAAATGCATAACACCAGAAAATTTGGACAGCAACAATTCGACGGAACCATAAGTATGCCCGGAACCCTCGAACGGACAACTTTGATTTGAAAATGACACTACTACCGCAACAATGGCGACACTGGCGAAACAATCAAAACAACACACACGAAGGAATCGCCAAAGAACTAATTCCGTCCAAACTCGATACAGAACATCACAAAATCCAGAACTTGTTAGATCTACACTAGTCTGACGTAGAAGTAAAACACACGTGAATAATGGTGATGAAACAATCAACTATTTTCTGTTCGTTCATCGTCGACAGTGCGGATCCGACGATACAAAGTTAGTAGAAGGGGAGGAAGGTAAGAAGCAACGGCTAGGTGCAACAACAGTCATGGTCATCACCGTCCATCACCTCCGGCAGCAGAGACCATGTAAAGGGCGAGACCTATCTTCAGCGAGCTTTATTTTTGCAGCTGCTAAGAAATGGCCTGGGCAGATCTGGGTCTATCAATGAAGAAGAAAAGCTTAGGGGGTGTGTGAGGTGAGGCTTTGTTTATAGCTGTTGTGTGGTGAAGGGAGGTCCGGCGATGGTGTTTTGGTGGTGAGTGTGCAGCTGGTGGGATGTGCTGGGGCGTTAGGCTGCAGGGTGGTCGACTGGTGGCATGAACGGCGGTTCACATTGAGATGAAGTTTAGGTTTTTGGTTTTGAAGGTGATGAACAATGACCCTAAAACTTTTTCCTTTCAATCTGGCTTTCTGATTTTCACTTGAAACTGGATCATGAACGTAGAAACCAATTTTGTCTAGGGTGGAGATGGTCGCTCTAGGGTGCGTCGTTCATGTCTGTTCCATGCAAAGTAAAAGAAACAACGACGATGGGATTTTTTGATTCCGGCGAACTTGGTTGACGGAGGGGATGCAGAGGGTCGTCGTCTGGGTGATCGTCGTGAGGTCAGGCGTGGGGTGCGGTGATTCCCGGCGAAGGGTCACTGTTTTGGGTTATTCTGTTGAAGAAGATGACTGATGGGAGGGGGGTCATTTTGTAGAGCTAGGGTCGTTTGGAGAAGACGACGCACAGGGGGGTGGGTCTCGTGAATTGTCTGCGCAGCTTTTGTGTTTTCCTCCAGCGTTCTTCTTCTTCTTTTTTCGATTTTTTAAGCATTAATTTATAGGTAGAGTCTAGGTTTAGGCGTATTTTTGTGTAGTTTGCCCATTAGTCCCTAGGGTCCCTAGGCTTAATGGACTAATCCGACATGGTCCAATAACTGGGTTCTAAAACTCTTAAAGTTATGATCCAACACCTTAATCGACTCCTTTTAAAATAAGATAAAAATACTACATAATGCAAAAGCTAACATGAAACCATTATATATTTTTTGTATTTTCAAGATCATGTAAAGATAAAAATAAGGTACTATTTTTGTATATATTTTTATTTAAATTTATGAAAGATACGTAAGCTAAAATATTTTTTTGTAATTTTCCATTTTTATGACAAAAATAAAGTAAAGAAGTCAAAAATAGTTGAAATAGCTATATTAGGCCTAAATTAAATATTTACATGCTAAAATATAAAAAATCTTGGGGAGGGTCAAAAATCACATATCTACAGCTGTCCCTCTTTGACTGGAAACGCGAAGAGTTTTCAGACAAAGAATAACTAGACATGTGTTTTGACCCGACCCTTATTTGGAGGGACTAAAACGAAGAAAAGGGGGAATGTGACCGAGCCCTGGTATCTGAGCTGCCTACATATCCTTGGGTATAAAGGAATCAGGCCACGTGTAGTTCAGAGGTGAGTGATATGATGGAGTACCGAGGTGGAGAGCCAGTCGAGGTGCCGTTCCGCCGAGGTTCCGGTCCATGGTTCCTGTTATTACATCAGAAATCAAATGAAAAAGACTAACTAAGACTTTCAATTACGAGTTACAAGATTCCTATCTATAAGTCTTCTGAAGCTTGATCTTGAGTCTTGAATGGTTCTTCATGCAGACTTTAGATTTGAACCTTGGCGCTTGTTAGCTGTAGGTGCTAGCTCGTTCTTCTTCAGCTTTTTGGATCAAGACCGGACCTATAGTGCTTGGGACTTCCACCATGTCTTAAGCAGTTCACATCCTCCATCAACTTCTGCATTTGGATTAACTTCTTGCCCTTCTCCTTTTCCTTTATTGTGACTAACTTCTGTTGATCACCTCGGACTGTTGACTCGCATTTTTGCCGCGAGCTCCTTTTGTTGCTGACTTGAATTGTAATTTGAGCTGCTTTCCCTTTCTCTAGGTGGATACCTGATTGTTGAACTCGAATTGTACTTGAGATGCTTTCCTTCCCTCCAAGTGGATGCCTGACTGCTGAAGTTGAATTGTATTCCCCTGCTCTCCAGGTGGGCTCCTGGCTGCTGAACTTGAACGTATTCCCTTGCTCTCCAAGTGGGCGCCTGATTGCATGAACTTGAATTGTATTCCCTTTCTCTCCAAGTGGGCTCCTGATTGCTAAACTTGAATGTATTCCCTGCTCTCCAGGCGGGCTCCTGGCTGCTAACTTGAAATGTATTCCCTACTCTCCAGGCGGGCTCCTGGCTTCAACAAAATAGACAAAAACAAAGAAAAATTTCTGCCCCCGTTTGGGTATCTGGGCACATATGTGAGTGTAAAACGAATCACATTACCAAATATCAATAAGAATTTGAAAGCTAAAACTTGAATCGTACTCCCTTGTTCTCCAGGCGGGCTCCTGATTGCTGAACTTGAATGTATTCCTTGCTCTCCAGGCGGGCTCCTGACTGCTAACTTGAAATGTATTCCCTGCTATCCAGGCGGGCTCCTGACTGCTGACTTGAAATGTATTCCCTGCTCTCCAGGCGGGCTCCTGACTGCTGAACTTGAAATGTATTCCCTTCTCTCCAGGCGGGCTCCTGATTGCTGGCTTGAAATGTATTCCCTACTCTTCAGGCGGGCTCCTGACTACTGACTTGGAATTTATTCTCTGCTCTCCAGGCGGGCTCCTGACTACAACAAAATAGACAAAAACAAAGAAAATTTTCTACCCCTGTTTGGGTATCTGAGCACATATGTAAGTGTAAAACGAATCACATTACCAAATATCAATAAAAATTTGAAAGCTAAAACTTGAATCGTACCCCCTTGTTCTCCAGGTGGGCTCCTGATTACTGACTTGAAATGTATTCCCTGCTCTCCAGGCGGGCTCCTGACTGTTGAACTCGAATGTTTCCCTGCTCTCCAGGAGGGCTCCTGATTGCTGACTTGAATGTATTCCCTGCTCTCCAGGTGGGCTCCTGATTGCTGACTTGAATGTATTCCCTGCTCTCCAGGTGGGCTCCTGACTGTTAAACTTGAATGTATTCCCTGCTCTCCAGGCGGGCTCCTGACTTCTGACTTGAATGTATTCCCTGCTCTCCAGGCGGGCTCCTGACTGCTAACTTGAAATGTATTCTCTACTCTCCAAGCGGGCTCCTGACTTCAACAAAATAAACAAAAACAAAGAAAAATTTTCTGCCCAGTTTGGTGGTTGAGTACAGATGTGAATGTAAAACTACATCATGTTATCAAATATTACTAGAATTTGCAAGCTAGGTCCCATTATCCAGGGGGTCCTGGCAACTCTTAATTAAATGACAATTTTTAAATCTAAGTTATATCTTCTAAAGGTGTGACTTCTGCTAAATCTTGTTATCTAAGAGGGTCTTTAAACTACTTCCCATTATCTAGGAGGGTCCTAAAAATCAAAAGTCAAGTTTTATCTTAAGAGTGACAACTTTTATGGCTGAATTATACTACCCTACAACAAAATTTATGCTAAATGTTGCTATCTAATCGAAATTTTAAAGCTAAGTCCCATTATCCAGGAGGGTCCTGAAAACTCCTAATTGAATCCTATCTCGAACATGCAAACTTCTAAGCCAACTTATATTCTTTTGGGATGCATTTATTCTAGATTATGCTATTTCTGAACATTTAAACTAGGTCCCATTTTTCAGAAGGGTCCTGGAAATCAAAAATCAAACCTGTTTGGTGACTGCCTTTCTCCGCGGAGGATTTCTCCGAAATAACTGAAATTTCCTGCCCCTGTTTTAATCAAAGAAAAATTTTGTCAGTTTAAAATGTGGTGGTTAGTTTGTGTCCTTGACTTTGAGGGCGATTGCTCCTTCACTCCCCATGATAACTGATTTTCGCTCGAGGACCTTACTTGCTTATGGACTAACCACTTTCTCTGTTATCCTTATCATAGAAAATACCTCTTCTTCGTTCAGACCCAATACCCTCTATCTATTGCATTGCTCATGAATTGACATTTACCAAACCTTTGTGTCTCACATGAATCCCAAAGTGCACCAATTTCCACCCACTTAGTACGTATGTTGTTCTTTCTTGCTTAAACCACTAGCCTTGGCCTTGAGGTCTATTGCTCCTTCACTTGCCATGATAACTTTGATTTCTGCTTGGAAGACCTTGCTTGTCACTAGTTAACCACTTTCTTTGTCAATCTTATCATAGAAAATACCTTTGATCCATGCACCCTACACCCTCCATCTGTTGCACTGTTCACGAATTGAAATATACCAAACCTTTGTATTTCTCATGGACCCCAAAGCATGTTGATTGTTACCAACTCAGTGCGCTTGTTGTTCTTTCCTAACTTATGCCACTTTGATATGCTGGCCAGATCCCGTTTTGTGAAATTGGAAAGCTGGTGGCAAATTTTGAAGTCATTTCTCACTTATTTGACCGAACAGACTCAAGAAGAGGAAGTAAACAAGACAAAAGGAATAGAGTAAAGGACAAAGGAAAAAAATGATCCCTAACAAGAAAACTACAAAGTAGAAACCTATCAGATGTGGATACCAACTCTAATGACCATGACATGCACATGTGGCCTATTCTGTTGAGCAAGTCTGATGTTCAACTCCTGTTATACCCCCTAAATCGTGAAACTGGGCTTCAATGCTCCAATTATCCAATCTGATTCACAATTCTTATTCGACTTGTAGTGCCCGAAGGGTTTTCACCCTCAAGCCTCTCTCATTTTGTTCTTTCTCTCAACTTACCATCGCCTTACAGTGCTCGTGAGGGTTTTCACCAATAAGACTCTCTCATTTTTTATTTCTCTCAGCTCTCGTCGCCCTACGGTGCCCGTGAGGGTTTTCACCAATAAGACTCTCATTTTTATATTCTTCTTGGACCAGAGTGTTGCCCCTGATATGAATTACCTCTCCTTGCTTGACTTGGCATCTCTCGAAGACTGATTGGAAGCTCTTTCTTTAGACCGTAACATGAGCTTTTGGATAGGGTTAAAAAGAAAGGATATCAAGGCTCAAAACAATTCACATGGGTTCAAAATTACAACTTTCGGAATCAGATTTCTTACAACAACCACAACTTCTACCACAGTTTCTTGCTTGAGGACTTTTGTATTTTTATTTTGATGGGACCAAACCGTGAGGCTGTCTACGTATCCTTAAAAGGAATCAGGTCGAACGTAGTTCATGACATAGGAATTACTTTGTTGTTGTGATTTTCTCTTTTCTCTTTTTTTTCTTTCTCTTTTTTTTTTGCTTTCTTTTTTTCTTTTTGTTGTTTTTCTTCTTCTTTTTTTATTTTCATTCTTTTCTTTCTCTTTTTTTTTTATTTTCATTTTTCTTCTCTGCCTTTTCGTTCTTTTCTTTTCTCCTTTTCCGAAAGAGGGGTATGAAAGAAAATAAACAAGGCTCAAAGGGGGTAACGAAGGATAAGGTATTTAGATAGCAAAACAAAATGCCTTCGTCATTCCAATCTTCTAAATATGCCAAGTGCAAACAACACAATTAAACAAACCAAGGAAAACATTCATAACATCTTTTGATTACGCCAGACATGATGACCATATCTACACATTCGACTTCTACATCTGTTACATAAAAAGCACCATTGGACAACACTCTCACTACCGCGAACGGCCCCCTACAAATTTGGGGCAAACTTGTCGTTATCTTCACCCGATGCAGCATGATGTATTTCAATAGTGTATTTTTATATTCTATCTGCCCCAGTTTCACACAATTCAGGCTTGAAGTAATCTCAAAATGCCTTCACTTATTTCCTTCAGATGTCCCTACATCTTCAACATTGTTTTGTTGCTTCGTAACTAAATTGACTTTTTAAAACCAGGCTGAGAATTACGCGTGCATATCATGTCACTAGAGTTAACAGGAAAAGAACTATTAAAAGAAAAGAGAACTAAATGAAAATGACTAGAAATTACAGAAAACAGAAAATTGCATTAGACAGATGGTGAAAGGGTTTGGACAACAAAACAGACAAACTAAACTGGGGTTACAAACCTAGAACAAACCTAGAAAACACTAAGTGAGATAATACGACTAAAGGAACTAGAAAAAATAAAGGATATAAGGATTTGAGTCACAAGACGATATCCGGATTACAACCCTGCAATAACCCAAACAATAGAAATGACAACAAACTAAACCACCAAAAGTTCCTCTCCGGCTGACCAAGAAATGGAGCGTCTTTCCAATTACCAAGCATGGTATCTTAGCCACTGAATTCTGCATCAGCAATACTAGGACCTCCATAAGTCTTCATCACATTGTTCTTAACAAATTTCTTTTGGGTTCCTTTTGTTGTCTTGTTCTTAAGATCAACCCCTAATAGCGCTGAAAGCTTAGTAGCACATGGACCTCCGAGGCTCCCAGAAGAATTCTTGCATTCCTTTTCAGAATAAACCATACCCACCATATGCGTCTCATTATGCACAGGCGAGGGACTTTGGCTAGTGTCTGCTGCATCTGGATTTTGCACGACAATGTCGCCTGCATCAATAAGCTTCTGAATCGCATTATTCAGATTCCAACACTTCTTTATGTCATGCCCCGGGGCATCTGAGCAATAGGAGCACCTTTGAGAAAAATCAAACTTCTTTAGAAGAGGGTTTGGCATTTTTATCTGGGTCGGCTTCAACATGTCCAATTTCCTTAGCCTCTGGAACAGACTGGCATATGACACTCCCAATGGAGTGAATGTTTTCTTCTTCTGTAACCTCTCGTTCTTAAAGGCTTGACTGGGTCGGAAACCTGATCCAGGGGGTTTTTGATAGGCTCGTGGGGGTAGATAGGCATTTTGTGGAGCTGGGTACTGGGAGAGTGATGTACGACTTTGGGATTTTTGTGGAGAGAAGGGGCATTGGGGAGGATCATCTGGTGCATAAGGATATCCATGGGGACGATGTCGAGGCTGGAAGTGTTGATCGGGAAAGCCCATTGGATCATATTTTCTGTTTCTCTTTTTTCCACCCAAGCTTACTGGGATTTTCTGAATGTTTTTCGAACAACTCATGATTTTGCGTGACTTGATTCCCTCTTCTACTAGCTCCCCCATTTTTAACACATCATTGAAAGGCTTCCCCAGGGCCGGGATCAAATGACTGAAGTAGGTGGGCCCTGGGCTTGTAGGAAAAGCTCAACCATTTTTTCTTCACCAATCGGGGTATTGACTCGAGCAGCTTGCTCCCTCCATCTGAGCCCAAACTCCCTAAAGCTTTCCTCCGGCTTCTTTTCCATTTTAGATAGGGAGGAGCGGTCTGGGTAACACCTGATCTGTATTGAAAGTATCGAACAAAATCTTGAGCCATGTCACCCAATGTAGGCCACTTACCAACATCTTGATGATTATGCTATTCCAAAGCTGCCCCGGTCAGGCTCTCACTGAAGTACGACATCAACAAATCATCTTTCTCGCCAATACTTCTCATTGCACTGCAATAATCCCTCAAATAGGCTACCAGATCTCCACATCCATCATACAAGTTAAATCGTGGCACTTTGAATCCCTTGGGCAGGTAAACGTCACGGGACACAGACAATTCTTTATTAGCCATGCTACCTTGGTCTCCCCTTCCTTGTTTGTTCTTTAAGGATTGTTCTATGCCTTTCAGCCTCCTGGGTATCCCATCTCGCCCTTTTCTTCTTGTGAACTCTTCATTTACAACATGAGGCCCATCCCGCGGACCCTTCTTATATGAGTTGGGAACCTTGCGGGCAACCTCTGAGGGGTAATATTGGGCATCATGAGCTTTGAGTGGGTGTTCATTGTTGGGGATGGTGGATAAGACCGGAGGGCAATTTTTGGGAAAAGTAATTGGAAGATGAGTGATAGATCTATAGGGTGGTTGGGAAAGCCATGATAAACGGGTGAATCTAGAGAGTATAGGGGATCATCTGGCACTGTGACCGGTGTTTGGGTAAGGGTAGTATTTAGGAAGTTAGGTGGTGGCGGGGGTGGTGCCTTCCCAGTCATCCAGTCTTGATACATGTCCGCCATGTGTTGTCTTAACATCCTCACCTCTTCAACCAACCCATTGTCCTGTTCAACCAATTGCTTTTGGGCACCTGTATCAACCAACTCAGTTTTGTTATTGTCTGTCATTACCTTTTGACTTTATGTTGTGGAGAGGAGTTACTACTTCGAGGACCACAAACCAACCACCTTTTTGCTATGAAGATATCAAAAGGAACAAAATGGGATCATCCCGTTAGCGTTAGGGAATTTAACACCAGAAATATCACATTGCGTGCAATGCACCTAGCAACAATTAATGGTTCTAGAATGACTTCGAGGGTCATAAGGTCACTTGGCATCATCCCAATCTGTCCATTTGAATCTTCTCTTTTCTTTTCTTTCCTCGCACTTCTTAGCTCACTCATTTTCTTTCTCCTTTTCTTTCTGATTGTCGCTCTTTTCTTCCGTCTCAATTCTCACCTCCCATAATTTCACCATCTTTTTCTCTCTTTTTTTCCTCCTTTTTTTTCTTTTCTTTTAAAAAATAAAAAAATAAAAAAATAAAAAAAATGATTCGATCGAACCCTATGTAAGTTGCTTACGTATCATAACGCCGCATGAATCAGATCTTTGCGTAGTTCGGGAATATCGAGAATAAAGAAAACAAACTAACATTCTTTTTCTTTTTACCTTAATGACTACTCTGACGAGAAAAGGAAAATAAAAGAAACAAATCTCTTTTTTTTTTAATTTTTTAGACTTAATGTTCTATAACCTATTCTAAACTCAAGCTTAACGTTCATATATATTTTTTCCAAGACAAATACCCCGTGGGAAATTATTAAAGAAAACCCTAGAAGAGAAAAAAATATATTTTTGATTCGTTTTTTTAGGAAGAAGATCGAAAGAATAAACCACAGAAAAATATTTTGAATTTTCATTTGATATCCTGACGCAAGATTTCGAAGCAAGTAATGAAAAAGATAAAACAGAATGTTTTTGGATTTCAATTTTGATTGCCTAAAGGAAAAATTCTAATGATAAACAAAAGATAAAGTTTACAATATCCTAAATTTCTAATGAAAATAAAAAGAATTTTTTTTTCATCTTTCATTAATTTCCCAAAGAAACACCTCACAAGAAAATCTTTTTGGATTTTGGAATTAATATCTTAAAGAAAACTTTTAAAGAGGTACTAAATGAAAATTCTTTTTTTTTCTTTTTTTTTTTTTGAATTTTGGTCCTAATATACTAAGGGAAATCTAAAAGCAATTTTTTTTTAAAAAAAAAATTCTAGATACTAACTTCCTAAAATAAAACCACCTCAAACTTTCTTTTTTTCTTCTTGATTTCTAGGAGTAGTATTTCTAAAGAAAATTCTAACGGAAATATAAAAACGCAAAATATCTTTTTTTTTGGATTTTGAGTTACACCACACTTTTTCAAATATAAAATAAAAGTACAATAACAAAAAACTCGACATTGCTGTACAAAATTAGAAAGTAAAACACAACATAAAAAACATACTCCAAACATAAAAATGAAATAAAAATAACAAATATAAAAAAAAAATTTAAGCAACTCCTGAATGCGGTGGTCCTGGGGGTATCTGTCATGCTCAAACTCCGGTAAGTGGATCCACACCTGTATGAGAAAACTTAAACCAACACTATATGAGACAATAATATTCCCTACTAGACACATGCAAGACATGATTGAGGCTATTTTTGCAAAATGACTTATTTGGCCAAAAATTGGTTAGAAGTGCAAAATTTGGCTAAGACCCCGCAAAGCCAAGAACCTAAGATTTACTAGGAAGACCGGACCCTATGTGGCTTGCCTACGTATCACGCCTCGAAAGACGAGAATCAGCTATGCGTAGTTCGGAAAGATTGGATACGGGCGAAAAATAAAAATAACAACTAATTTAGAGAAAATATGTTTTTTTGTCTTTTCTTTCTCTTTTCTTTTGAAAACTGATGAAACATGTAAACTCTTTTTTTATTTTCTTTTTCCCCTTTTTTTTATTTTTGATTTTTGAAAAATGATGAAAAAGTACAAAATATTTTGAGTTTTTCAAGCTCTTTTTTTCTTAACAAAATGTAACAGAAAACATAATTAGGCCTCACTCGCTTTATCTTCATACTTCACCCTTTCTTTTTCTCTTTTTTTTCTTTCTTCTTTCTTTTTTCATTGTTTTTTTTCATTTCTTCATTTTCCCTCAACTATCATTGGTCCGCCAAATGACCTTTTTACCCTTGAATAAATGCAACATGTAGCACATAAGTTGCATTAGGATGGTCTTTTATTTTTTGGGGTATACCTGTCCTAGACGGACCCAACTCCTGTGTTGAGTCCCCTAAGTCAAGTGCACATGATGCAAACAAGCGTTCCTACTAGGGATCCGGCATGAAGCTGAGTTATTCTAGGTTTAAAAACCTGGGTTTATTTGTTCTAGACATGGCTTATCCGAGCGGACAACTCGAGCCGAGGGGGCTGCGTACCGGTAACCAAAAGATCATCCGGCTTTGCAACTTGTCCGAACCTCGTTCTATTTGGGATATGACACTAACAGAAATAAGTCACGACCAGCGTGCACTCCTCGGGAGAGAGAAGGGAGGGGTTTCGTAGCAATTTATATATACAGTTCAGATAATATCAAAGCGCTAAAAGCAACAATTAGTACATTAGGCCCAAACATGTGATAAAATCAGATAATAAATAAAGCCAAATACAACAATTATTCTAAGCTCAAATTCTGAACCCTGAACCAGAGATTCTGGGTTCGATCCCCAGCAGAGTCGCCAGAGCTGTCACACCTCCTTTTTCCTACACCCCCGGAAGGAAACATAAATATAAGGGGAGTTTTTTCCAACTTGAAGTAACAATCGAAACGGGATTAACTTATTTAAAGATTCAGAGTCTCCACTTGGGAGATTTATGGTGTCCTAAGTCACCGGTTTTAAATCCCGAATCGAGGAAAAATTGACTCTGTTAAACAGTCCGCAAACCAGAAATCCGAGTAAGGAATTCTGTTAACCCGGGAGAAGGTGTTAGGCATTCCCGAGTTTCGTGGTTCTAGAACGGTCTCTCAACCGTTATATTCAGCGTAATTATTTGATTTTAAACAATTATGAACCTATGTGCAAATTTTAACTTTTAACCGCTTTTATTCAGTTTTTAAAGAAGATTGAACGTCGTTTAAAATACATTTTTAGATCGCGCCACATGAAATTCACCCGCAATCCTATACATATTTTATTCAATGTTTAAAGATTTGGATTTGGGTCACATGAAATGCACACCCGAATTTAAGGAAAGTAATTTTTAAATAGCGCGCCTAAAGCAGCTACGCACTTGCAGCTTTGCGAGGGCCATGGAGATTCAACTAAATGGTACGCCTCGAATTCTAAGGATAAACAAGATTAATTAAACGAGGTCCATACATACTCCTAGTGACCCGAGTAATTAAAATGAGACGAGAATAACCAAATCCCCCTTTTTTATGTCCAAATTCCTTCTCGTTACCAACCAAAACATACATCCAACTTTAATCTTTCTTGAATTAAAAAAATAATCAACCCTTGGTCTTGTTGACTTGATATTAACAGAAGCAAAGTAAGATACTAGAGATTCATATTTATTCCCTAATAAAGCATCCATGAAACTTTAACATAAATAAACAGAATTAAGAAATTTTAGACAAACAATGCCATAACAGAACACACACATAACGTCCATAGTCATCAAAGATCAATATTGAGAGGAAATTAAAAATCAGAGAGAAGTTAACCTCAAAACAACGCAATGTTGGTTCTGAAATGCATAACACCAGAAAATTTGGACAGCAACAATTCAACAGAACCAAGAGTCTGCCCGGAACCCTCGAACGGACAACCTCGATTTGAAAATGACACTACTACCACAACAATGGCGACACTGGAGCAACAATTAAAATGACACACACGAAGGAATCGCCAAAGAACTAATTCCGACCAAACTCGGTACAGAACATCACAAAATCCAGAACTTGTTAGATCTACACTAGTCCAACGTAGAAGTAAAACACACGTGAATAATGGTGATGAAACAATCAACTATTTTCTGTTCGTTCATCGTCGACAGTGCGGATCCGACGATACAAAGTCAGTAGAGGGGAAGGATGGTAAGAAGCAACGGCTAGGTGCAGCAACAATCATGGTCATCGTCGGCCATCACCTCCGGCAGCGGATACCATGTAAAGGGCGAGACCTAGCTTCAACGAGCTTTATTTTTGCAGCTGCTAAGAAATGGTCGCCGTCTGGGTGATCGGCGTGAGGTCAGGCGCGGGGTGTGGTGATTTCCGGCGAAGGGTCACTATTTGGGTTATTCGCTGAAGAAGATGACTGACGGGGGGGTCGTTTTTGTAGAGCTAGGGTCATTTGGAGAAGACGACACGCATGGGGTGGGTCTCATGAATTGTCTGCGCAGCTTTTGTGTTTTCCTCCAGCATTTTTCTTCTTCGTTTTTTGATTTTTTAAGCATTAACTTATAGGTAGAGTCTAAGTTTAGGTATATTTTTGTGTATTTTGTCCATTAGTCCCTAGGTCTTTTGTGTATTAGGTCCTTAAGGTCTTTTTGTTTGTTTTTATTCCAAAGAAGAGTCTAGAAGGGTCCCTAGGCTTAATGGACTAATCCGACTTTGGCCAAGAACTGGGTTCTAAAACTCTTAAAATTATGATCCAACACCTTAATCGACTCCTTTTAAAATAAAATAAAAATACTACATAATGCATAAGCTAACATGAAACTATTATATATTTTTTTGTATTTTCAAGATCATGTAAAGATAAAAATAAGGTACTATTTTTGTATATATTTTTTATTTAAATTTATGAAAGATACGTAAGCTAAAATATCTTTTTGTAATTTTCCATTTTTATGACGAAAATATAGTAAAGAAGTCAAAAATAGTTGAAATAGTTATATTAGGCCTAAATTAAATATTTACATGCTAAAATATAAAAAATTGGGGAGGGTCAAAAATCACATGTCTACAGAGGTAAGGGAGGACCGGTTCATTAGTCTAGATGTCTTCACTAGCTTCCAAGAGTGGTGGCCGGTGAGATCGCTCACTCTTGAATGACAGTTCCAATTAAAAGACCTTGACAAGTATAATCCAACGGTCTTGAGACTGTTCCGAGAACGGAAGGGATGGATGTGGTTCACCAGAGTTTAGTGGATGCCTATGCGTATCTGGTCCGTGAATTCTATGCCAATATGGCACACATAAAGAAAGGGACCAAAGTGACCAAAGTGAGGAATCTGAAGGTGAGATTTGACCAGAACACAGAACACCTACTTGGGGTTTGAGGGCATTGAGACTAAGCAGTACTTGGAAAAGCTAGCAATGAGAGATGCAGCTCGCCCATGGCTTGTTGAGATTCTTGCAGCCTCGGGGCCACCGTCACCATAGATCACAGCAGGGGTTCCTATTCAGTGGAACACACTAAACTTCGAGGCGAAGGGATGGAAGACCTTCGTATGCAGCCGACTAGACCCGTGCCAGAATGAAACAAACCTCCCTATCCAGCGGGCAGTTCTAGTCGCCTCTATTATGGCCAGGTACCCGATCAATGTGGGTGTCGTGATGTCAGCCAACATGTCTGTGATCGTCAGGCAAGCTGATACCTCCTACCCATATCCCAACACCATCACTGAGTACCTTATGGATGCACGGGTGGAGCCAAAGGATTTTGACACAAAGGTTCGGGCTAAGAAGCCCTTCTCGTGGTATTCTCTGATGGATGCACACAACCCTAAGAGAAAGGTCCATACGACTATCACCATTGGCTAGTCTGATGATCCATCAACGATACCGGTAGAGACAATTTATATGCCATCCACTTCAGTAGAGCCTTCGACCAGTGCAGCTGTCATGCCCCCACCTTCAGCCTCAGTGCCTTCCACATTTGCTTTGAAGCCTGTACCTATGCCTACTACTCCACTATCTGCGCTGCGAGTCTCCCAGACATTGGCGAGCCTCAACAACAAGATACAGACAACCACTGCAAAGCTGTCTGACATATTCAGTATTGTTACAGTGCAGTCATCCACTCCGGCACCCCAGATTCCTCTAACAGTGGAGGAGACTTTGAAGAAGCTCTTGGAGAACTAGACCACTATAATCAACACCTTAGTAGAGCATGGATCAGTGATTGAGGAGCTGGGAAAGCAAGTAAAGAAAATGAGGAAATCCCAGGCATCCAAGAAATCAGTTGACAGGCTGAGGAGAGAGGTGACCAAGATAGCAGCAGCTGGTGATCTTCCATTTGACATGTTAATGGAGTCAAATCCAATAGCACCAACAGATCCAGCAGCACCATCAGCTCCAGTGGCACCAGTTGGCCATTCTAAAGAACCAGACCTGGTTGCCGACACTGCCGAGGCGGTGCGCTAGATGTTCACCAACCCAGCTACTCCCAAAGTCGAGGATGATGAGATTCAGCTAGAGGATACTAAGGGCGGTGACGCTACTATGGACACAGAGATGTCCAAGGTGATATAGAGAGTCTTCTTCACTCTTACCCTTCCTTTTTCTTATTTTGTTAAGCATTGGGGACAATGCTTATTTTTATTCGGGGGGGGGGTGGAGTTTATTTGAGCTATTTGGATGATTCTTAGACATTTGGTTTGTAATAACTGACTGTATTTTCTTTTTTCTCTTTATTCTGTATATATTCTCCTTTCTCTCATGATGTATATATTCTCTCTTTTTCTCTCTCATTATGTATAGTTGGTATGCTTTCAGTAGTTTTGCTTTGTAGCTTCTTTATTTTATTTTCTTATTAGTTAATGTTTAATTTAGTAGCTTCTGTTTTGAGTTAGTAGCTTCTTTTTATGTTTTAGTGGACAATAAACCTTTGGTTTTCTTAATGCCATAGTTCTTTCCAAAGGTAGTTTTGTGTGAACCGGGTGACTCTTCCCAACGATGAATGGCATGACAACCTTCTTAAGGGATTGAGTCCGTCTTTGGTGTCTAGGTAGTAATAGTAGTAATAATGAATAAAAAGACCTAATTAAGTCAAACTCGAAGAGTCAAATATGCTTCATTTGGCACCAACACATTTAACTACATGCTTATGGTTAGAGACAAGGATTTTTAAAAGAAAATAGCTCTAGTTAGTGACTTTGACACCATCGAGTGGTCTAATTGGACCATAGTGATCTATAATCTTGAATGTGGTTGTTGTGAGCCCTCGACTCTATCCTCTTTAACAATTTAGTTGTGTGAGGGGTAATATGCTTTGTTGCTAGTCCGAGTACTTGTGTGGAAGGTCTAGAACTTTCCCCAAATATGTTTCTAGGCAAAATTTTAAGTTTTGCTTGGTTTGAAAAGTGATTGTAGGCTCTCCATGACACGCTTGAATATTTCCAATGTCCACCAGTTGTTATCCTTAGTCAACTCATTTAAGCCTAAAACCTTTTTTTATTTTTGATAACTATGTTACAAGCCTTTTCCCGTCTTGTCGTGACCCTCTCTTGGCACCCAAGCTTTCCTTAACACTCTTGTGAAATAATTGTGACCCTCTCTTGGCACCCAAGCTTTCCTTAACACTCTTGTGAAATAATTGGCTAAAATCGTAAGTTTGGGGGAGATATGAGGAGTTTGAAAAAGGTATCAAAGAGCAAAAAGAGAAAAGAAATGAAGAGAAGGAAAGGCAAGAAAAAAAAAACAAAAAGAAAATTGGAAAAAGAAAGTGAATAAGTTGAAGAGCTGAAGGGATTCAAAGAAAAGAAATGATGCAAAGCATGTAGAAGTCAAAGAAGGAAAAAACGAATATCATAACCAAGAAAGAGTGATTTTAAGTCTCTCTAGTTCCCCTAAGAAAAAGAAAATGCCTCAAAGAGTTGGTAAAACATGAGCTGAGTAAAGAAAATCGAGTGCTTAAGGTAAGATGAACCCGTTCTATCATAGCATATCCAACTTTAGTCCAAAAGCCTTCATTACATTCCGAAAAAGCCCTACGTGATTTAAAGACGAGTGAGCTTACATTAATGGTGATATACATGAGGGGCAAGCTTATGGTACTGGAAGTCATACTTGTAACATCCTCTTGAAAGAGATGAGTGAACCTTTCGTAAAATTGAATTGAGTGATAAATTCTTAAGTGCGCTTGAAAAATGGAGAGTAAAGGAGGAGGAGTTTGGGATCCACCATGACATACAAGATAGAACAGAAGTCTTTGATGGACAGCCCTTGATGCTCGAATGTCATATTAGAACTATATATGCATAAATGTTTAACTTGTTGCCTTGTCAAAAATGCATGAGTGGTGTGGGTAATTGATGGTCCCAACTGAGGTGTGAATGATTCACCTATGGCTGGCTATAATATCCTTTAACTTTTGGAGGTGGGAACTATTTTGTTTTCTTGAGGACAAGTAAAGACTTAAGTTTGGGAGAGTTGATAAGTGGAGATTTTGACTATTATTAGTGCCTTTTAGCTTTTGTTTTAGTCTAAAAAGCATTCAATTGTGTTCTAGAAAACTGATGAAATGTGCTTAATTGCAACAATATTTGAAAGTGAACTCCCGAGATAAAATCCAACTCAAGAAGGAGTAATCTGAACTCAAGGATATAAAAGGCACAGAAGTTCAGAAGTGCGGACCGCAGAATATCATCTGCGGGCGCAGAGTATGAAGGAAAGGCCAACATAAAAAGTTGCAAAGTGCGGTCCACACATGAATTGTGCGGCCGCAGAAGCTGGGTCAGGAGCAAAGTTTAGAAAGTCTGCATTTCAATACCATAGAAAGTCGGACCGTAAAATTATTGTGCAGTGGCCGCAGAAGAAGAGCTATGCGGCCGCGGTTACAATTTTGCAGACCACAGAAAAGGAAGGTGTGGCCGTAGTTACAAATCTACAGACCGCAGAAAGAGTGCAGTGTGGCTACAGTCCAGAATTATGCGGCTGCAGATTTCCAATCCTGTTAAGCTGAAGAAAAGTGTGGACTGCACATGGAATTGTGCTGTGGCAGATCCTCCGAAAGGGCATTTTTGTCTGAAATTTTTAGCCCTGTATAAATAGACAAGTTTCACATTATTAGGTTAACTTTTGACATCAGCAGTTACAGTAGTCGTTTCTCCATACTTCTTTTAGTAGTTTTTCATCTTTTGAGTTATTTTAACATAGATTTTTTCATTTTGAATTTGCAATATGATTTTAGTTAGCATCTCTTCTTCTATTTCTTCAATTTCAAGCATGAATAGCTAGACTTTTACTAGGGTTGTGAGCCAACCCTAGTGTGTAAACCTTATGGGTGTTTGATTTAGTGTTTGTTTATGGCTAGGTGTTTATTATTTAGCCTTGTTCATGCATTAATTTGTGAAATTAATGGTTGCAAACATTAGTTCATGCCAATTTGACTTAGTCTCTACTTGAGAAAGAGAGACTTAGCCTAGGAAAACTTGGCTAACAAGAAATTAGGTCAATTGAGAAATTGATAATCCTAATTAAAGCGTTCAACCTAGAGATAGTAATAACCCAACTTGAGCTTTTATCAACCGTTTTGTGCAATACCCATTTGGACTTGAGAAAGCTAAATTGGGCAAAATCACTCTCTGGCCGAGAAGTATTAAGTGGGTAATTGAGTGTTAATAGCTATAATACACCCCGACCAACAAAACAAGCATTAAGGTTTATATCCCATTAGGCAAACACCTAGGCGATGGTCATAACCCTAGGATTTTTACAAACTTTGAGAAACAACAAAAACAATTTTTTAGCTTCATTTCTTAACCTTGCAAACTTAGTTTAAAATAGACCTAGAAACAACCCAACTTAGTGGAAGTGTAAATTGAGATAGTTCAAGCTCATACACTAAAATATACACTCCTTACTCCCATTCATAGCTCCCTGTGGAAAATCCACCCCGACTTCTTGTTGGGTATTACTATTGCAATCGACTGTTTCATAACCTTGAACTAAGGTGTGACTTGGACGAGATCAGCACCGCAACGAATTGTATAGATTTATGTTTTTTTGTGACTGTTGCATTTGCCTCGGTATTTGAGATGAGTTTATATCACTTGTTAATCTGGGCCCTCTGGTAGTTGGATTTTGGGTTCGTTGCTATGAATTAACAGCTTTATTTCTATTCATGTCTTTTCTATTATTATTATTATTATTATTATTATTATTATTATTATTATTATTATTATTATTATTGTGTACAGGTTATTGTAAGTTATCTGCCTTAGCCTCATCACTACTTCGTCGAGGTTAGGCTCGGCACTTACAAAGTACATGGGCTCTGCACTTCTTGTGTAGATACTGGAGTTGGCCCCAGCTACGCTGAGTGAGATTGCTCGGATCTAGTTATCAGTGGAGACTTGAGGTATAGTTGCACGGCGTCCGAAACCCTGAAGTCCCCTTCTACATCATTTTAGCTATTTATTTTGATTCAGACTGTTATGTTTATATCTGTAGTACTTTAGACGCTCATGTATTCGTGACACCAGTTCCGGGAATTGTATTTGGATTTCGTCACTTATTAGTTTATTATCTTAGTTCTAACTATTTAGTTTTATTATTGTCATTTAATTTGGAAATTGTTAATAATGGTTAATAGATATAGCTACCATTGGCTTGCCTAGCAAGTGAAATATTAGGCGTCATCACGGTCCCGAGATTAGGGATTTCGGGTCATGAAAATAAGAAAGAAAGGACATGGGAAGATAAAGAAGATATGAAATCTAGGTACCCCCCTCCCCAATCTATTTTCCACTATGGAAGGCAACAATGCAACCGTCACGACCGGCCATGATTCAATATTTGAGGACGAATGTTCTGAAGAAGGGAATGATGTTACACCCCACATTTAACTAAAGCGTAGTAAGTATGTATTCTAGCGTCCAATCAGCTAGAGGCACGTTTGTAGCCAAAAGGTGGTCACACATTTCAGTAGGTCTGCGCCAAGTGTCTCATAGGCGCTGCAACCAGAGCGGGGCAACCCATTTTGCATGTGGGAGTGATGAAAATTTCTATGCTCGGTAAAAATATAAAAGGTGAGTAAGACTCTTTCTCTTTCATTCTAGAAGTATCACCAGAACAAGTCCTCTCAAAATACTCTCAACGCCTCTTTAGAATTTCCTAGCAAATTAAGACAAGGTCGAAGGTGAATCTGGATTTAGCGAGAGTTAGATTGAAGGAACTTGGAATCGTTGTTATAACACCCATCATCTAGTCATGCTATAATCGTTTGAGTATGTCACATATTGTGCAACTACTGATTAGTTGGGTATGTTGAGGCATGACATGAGATATTACCGAGCCCATGTGTTGTCGGCTACGATGATGTGTGATGTGAGGCTACCGAGTCCTCTTGAGGCCGGCTACGTCGAGTTTTGTTGAGACCGGGTACAGCCGAGACCTCTTGAGGCCGAGTATGACCGAGTTGTCTATAAGGCCGGGTACGGAGTTATGAAAACTTTTCCCCAAAGTGTGTATATATATTGTCACACCTCCTTTTTCCGCACCCGCATAGGCGCAAGGGAGTTTTTTCCAATTAAAGGACAATCGAAACGAGATTGGTTTAATTATTTCAGAGTCGCCACTTGGGAGATTTAGGGTGTCCCAAGTCACCAATTTTAATCCCGAATCGAGGAAAAGAATGACTCCATATTACAGTCTGCGTACCAAAAATCCGGATAAGGAATTCTGTTAACCCGGGAGAAGGTGTTAGGCATTCCCGAGTTCCGTGGTTCTAGCACGGTCGCTCAACTGTTATATTCGGCTTGATTATCTGATTTTATACAAGTGTGAACTTATGTGCAAAATTTAACTTTTAACCGCTTTTATCATTTACTGTTTTTATCAAGAATTGCAACGTTGTGAAAATGTATCTCGAACCGCGTTACAATCAATGTACCCGTGGTCGTCGACACACTTTGACTCCGTTGAGATTTGGATTTGGGTCACATCAATGTGCACCCGAGTTTAAGGAAATTAAATTATTAAAGGCGCGCCTAAAGCGACTAGCGTATTTATTTTGGGTAGGACCGTGGAATTTTACTAAACGGTCCATCCCGAAGTCTAAACAATTTTTAAAGCAAATATTTACTGAGGGCCCCGCAATTTGTATTTTATTTGGCGAGGCTCATCTCATTCTTATTTTTTTAAAATGAAATTGCAACGTCATGGACACGCATCTCGAACCACGTCACAATCAATGTACCCGTGATTAGAAACACATTTCGACTCCGTTGAGAATTGGATTTGGGTCACATAAATGTGCACCCGAGTTTAAGAAGGTAAAATTTATTAAGGCGCGTCCTAAAGAGTCTAACGTATTGTTATTTTAGGAAGAGGCCGTGAAGGTTCATTAAACGGCCAAATCCAAAGTCTAGTCAATGGTTATGTATTTTATTGAGGGCCCCGGCGGTTTGTGATTTATTTGGCGAGGCTCGTCTCATTTTTATTTTAAAAGGATAAACCTATAGCGACTACATTTTCTATTAAGTTCGTCTCTAAAATAAAAGAAAAATCTCCTAATTATTTACATGCTGAAAAACGCAATTTATTATTTATTAAGTTACGGCTTATGTGAACGGAAAATTGCGATCGCGTTTGTACAAGGAAAAACTGCTTTCATTCCATATTTTATTATTTGCTAGAACATGAGATAAATACACAATAATATCAAAGCCGATTAACTATTCTTCAAATAATTTAAACTAGCATTATTAGATGAAAAAATCATACATATGCAACCTCATTACTCATTAATTAATCGACTACATTTTTATACGAAGAGAGGAAAATTAATATTCAAACACAAATCCAAACAAAAGAATTCAACAGGAACAGGAGCCTGATTAATATTTCATTTTTCGCTTCAAGCCAAGAGTGTACAAATGTGTACCTGGAAACAGCAGTACAAGAACAAAGAAGTAGGAGTCAGCAACAGTAATAACGCAGCAACAGCAGGTTCCGCAACACCGCAAAACCAGTAACAACCAGTAGAATAACCCAGTGACAGATTAAAAAATCAGCAGTGAAAAAAGTACAATCGCAGTCAAAGCAGAAGAGAGAAAAGACACGAGATGCAGTAGCTTCGGATTTTTGAATAACACTCGAAGAAAAGCAAATAGAAATTATTCGAGTGAAAGTTCAAATTGAATTTCTCTTTTACTCTCACAAACTCTCTCAAGTATCTCTTAATATTCAAGTTCTAAAAACTCTCTTCTTTTTTCTCTCAAAAAAAAAATCCTCTCAAGGTTCAAGTTTTCCCCCCTTTTAATGTCAAGAATAGTCCTCTATATATAGCAAGACAAGTCTTCCATTCCCAACCCCAAAATTATTCCCCCAATGGCATGCTTTGGCCCACTATTAAATGTCTTCTTTATTTTAAATTTTGTCCCCCATGCCTACATTAAATAACTAACACATTCCCAACCCATTACAATTTGTCCCCCATGCCTATATTAAAAAAGTACAAGATTTCTCCCCATTATAATTTGTCTTGTCCCCCATTATATTAAACAAATACCTAAAAAAAACCCACCCCATTATATTTGTCCCCCATGCTTAACATAAAGAATCAAAATAATGTTCAATTACCAAACTACCCCTCCGACCTTATTGCAATTACAAATCTACCCCTGAATGCAATGCAATTTACCAAATTACCCCTCTGCTCTAAACAATCAATTAATCATAACTCAACCAAAATATAGTCAAGATGACCAATTTCTCAACAATCTTCAACAACAATTTACATGAACATGATGAACAACACAAACTCCAAATTAATGGAATGAATTAACCATATCGGGAACCAATCCTGGTTAATTTAGACCATGAATGTATGAGCAAGAACACAACAATACAAACAACAATATGCATGATTCAAATTAAATCAACAAATCACAAAACAAACACAAACTCACATTAAATCACTGGATTTAAACATGAACTTCAAAC
Organism: Nicotiana sylvestris; assembly: GCF_000393655.2. NCBI lineage: Eukaryota > Viridiplantae > Streptophyta > Magnoliopsida > Solanales > Solanaceae > Nicotiana > Nicotiana sylvestris. The sequence continues at coordinate 31,210,507 of NC_091068.1, forward strand.
AAAGATGAACATGAATTAAATCTATTTTTAAGCAACAAAACATGACGGATTCACATGATTCAAACAACATTACTAATTTCTGGAAAATACATAACAACACGAAACAAATTGAAGAAGTAATTAATTAAATTTCAATTTGAATCTAACAAACATTAAACTAACAAATATTCACTTAAACAACAATACAATCATGAAATAAACATGAAAAATAATTAATTAACTTCCATTTGAAATCTGAAAAATTAATTTAACAAACAACACATGAACATGAACTAAAATTAATTCAAACGATAAACAAAACAAACATTTGCCGATTTTAGATTCGAAAATATCAAAACAAAATACGGAAAAAATAAAACTCAAAATCTACTAACCGGATTGAAACGACGAACAATGACCAAACAAACAACGAACTTGACGAGCCTCGACCAAAGCTCGAACCAACAATGACGAGCACGAGCAGACGACCAAAGAAGATGGTCGTTTGGCATCGTTTAAAAACGAAACCAGTGGCAGCAGCAGCTCGGAGGAACTAGGAGATGAAGCAGTGGCAACCTAGGTTCTTGGGGTCGTGAGGCGGAGAAGATGAAACAGTAGAAGCAGCTCGATGGGACTACTTGGTTTAAGGACGTTGAGCAGTTGCTCGTCGAGGAGGAAGGCTATGGCGGATAGCAGTAGCTCGGGGGGTGACATAGAAACTGTGCACGCGTGGGGGACTGGAGGTCGACGACGATGAGAAGGCAGCAGCGATGGAGTTGGGTTTGTTTGAGGACGGAGCAACTGTGGAGGGACGTTTGAGCAGCGATCGAGGACGGGGATGCAATCAACGCAGCAACAATGGTTGACGAGGTCTGTTAGGAGGTGGCGATGGGGCAGTCCGGAGAGGTTTGACGTGAGCTTGGTGGTGACGACGGCGACGAACCAGCCGTGGTCGTCGAAGGAGAAGGATGCAGCAACAGCTGCTCGAGTTCGGACGAGGGGAGGGTGACAACGAGGACGCAGACAAAGCCATGGGAGGCAGCTATGGACGGGGTTGAAGGTTTTGGAGTTTGGAGAAGATGAAAGTAAGGAAAGGGGGCGGACGTTAGTTTTAGGTTTTTTCTTTAGGGTTTTTTGTTTGTATTTTGTTTTGTTTTGTGTTAGGACAAAAATAAAGAGTGGGTCTTGGGTTAATGGGTTAATGGGGCGGACCGGGTCGACCCGGTCTGAAGTGGACTGGGTCATGGAGAAGATTGTGCAAATTTTTGGGCCTTTGGCTTATAATTGAAGAAGTGGCCCAATCCGATTTTTCTTTGTATTTTTGTTCTCTTTTCTTCTTTTATTTTCTAAAACTAAATTATAAAAGTACTTAAATTATTATTAAGAACTAAACTAAGTTATAAAAGCGCAAATTAACTCCAATAACAATTAACGCACAATTAAGTAATAATTAAGCATAAAATTGTTCATTTGGACATTAAATGCTAAAATGCAAAAGATGCCTATTTTTGTAATTTTTAATTTTTGTAAAACTAATTTAATTACTAACAATTGTAGAATTAAATCCCACATGCAAAATGCGACGTATTTTGTATTTTTTATTAATTTAACAAATAAGCAAACACAGACAAATACAAATAATTATCCAAAAATATCACAAAAATACTCAAAATTGCACACCAAGGAAAATCATTTGATTTTGAATTTTTTTGGGAGTATTTCTCATATAGGGCAAAAATCACGTGCTTACAGCTGCCCCTCTTTGCCCGGAGACACGAAGGGTTTTCGTGCAAAGATAAAGCGAGCGATTTTTGCCCGTCCGAGTACTCCGTGTGAAGCATTTTTTGAAAAAGATTTAACCGAACCTTTGCTTCAAAGGTTTCCTACATATCCCTGGCTAAAGGGGAATCAGGTTAATGCAGTTTGGGAAGTTTTTGTAGTTGGGACTACCGTGGGATTGCAATGTTACTGTTGTTGCATGCTGTTATCACTGCTTGCCGATCTCCTTATTACACCGTGCTTAAAATAAAACAAGAAGCTAGGCTAGACTGAAATTTGTTCTTGTTGCTTGCTTTCTTGTCGGCTTGTGTTTTCTCCGGTGCTTTTCTTCCGATGGTTTTCTTCCTTTTGACTCATGCTCTTGAGTATGTGCTGGGACCTCTTGTTGCAACCTTTTGCTTCCCGGTGCTGGGATTTTTTATTGTTTCCTACTGGGGATTCCTGCTGTAACCCTCTGTTTTATTGTCCTCTGACTTGATCCTGAAACCTATGCCTCTGTTGTATGGGCGGGCTCCCAACTTCAATACTTGAAAATTAATGCTGAATGTATTCCTCTGTTATCTGGGCGGGCTCCCAACTTCAACGCTCGAAATATAAAGGCTGAAATGTATGCCTCTATTATCTGGGCGGGCTCCCAACTTCAACGCTTGAAATGAAAAGGCTGAAATGTATGCCTCTGTTATCTGGGCGGGCTCCCAACTTCAACTCTAGAGATATAAATACTGAATGTATTCCTCTGTTATTATGGGCGGGCTCCCAACTTCAACGCTTGAAATGTAAAGACTGAATGTATGCCTCTGTTATCTGGGCGGGCTCCCAACTTCAACACTTGAAAAGTAAAGACTGAATGTATTCCTCTGTTATTATGGGCGGGCTCCCAATTTCAACGCTTGAAATATAAAGACTGAATGTATTCCTCTGTTATTATGGGCGGGCTCCCAACTTCAACTCTGGAAATATAAAGACTGAAATGTATGCCTCTGTTATCTGGGCGGGCTCCCAACTTCAACTCTGGAAATATAAAGACTGAAATGTATTCCTCTGTTATTATGGGCGGGCTCCCAACTTCAACTCTTGAAAATAAAGACTGAAATGTATGCCTCTGTTATCTGGGCGGGCTCCCAACTTCAACTCTGGAAATGTAAAGACTGAATGTATGCCTCAGTTATCTGGGCGGGCTCCCACCTTCAACTCTTGAAAAATAAAGACTGAATGTATTCCTCTGTTATTATGGGCGGGCTCCCAATTTCAACACCTGAAATATAAAGACTGAATGTATTCCTCTGTTATTATGGGCGGGCTCCCAACTTCAACTCTGGAAATATAAAGACTGAAATGTATGCCTCTGTTATCTGGGCGGGCTCCCAACTTCAACTCTGGAAATATAAAGACTGAAATGTATTCCTCTGTTATTATGGGCGGGCCCCCAACTTCAACTCTGGAAATATAAAGACTGAAATGTATGCCTCTGTTATCTGGGCGGGCTCCAACTTCAACTTTTAAAATAAACGACATTCCTCTCTTCAGGCGGGCTCCTGATTTCAACAACAACTTAGGACTGGTAAAACTAAACTTAGGAGGAAATGCCTCTCCTATGGTTAAAACATAAACTTAGGAGGAAATGCGTCTCCTATAGGTAAAATTAAACTTAGGAGGAAATGCGTCTCCTATGGGTAAAACTTAGGAAGTGCGTCTCCTATTGGCAAAACTAGACCTAGGAAGTGTATCTCCTATTGGTAAAGGCATGGAATGTATTCCCTTGTTATACAGGTGGGCGCCTGATGGTAAAGATATGAGATGTATTCCCTTGTTATACAGGTGGGTGCCTGAAATATGCAATGGACAGACAAGAAAAGTATTCCTCTCGTTATTCAGGTGGGCGCCTGTTTCTTGAGAAAATTTTCGCGATGAGAAAATTTTCTGCCCCGGTTTGATGATCTTCTTTATGGCATGTTCTTCTGCCATCTGTAACATTTCTTTTCCCTGCTTCAAATCAAAGAAAGATTTTGTTAGTTTTAAAAGAAAAAAACATGGTTGCTTTCCCTTTTTTTTTCTTTTTTTTTTTTTTTTCGGCGTTCCATTACACTATCAGAACTTGCTGGGGATGATACTATTTATTTGGGATGATATTACTGTTGGGGATCATGTCCCTGCTGGTGAACACATTCCTGTTGGGGGTGGTTTTCCTCTTCTTTCCTTGCTCCACATTGTCCGACTTTTTTGGAATTTGGTCGATGATCGGCCAAGGATGCTCTTGCATCTCGACCCCTTTTTCACTATACCCCCTTGACATTTAGGCCAACTCATCATTCGGTCTTGCAACGAATGTCTTTTCCGTTTCATTGTATTATCTTTGGCATGTCCTGTTCGCCTTTTGCTTCGCAGCATTTTGGTAATTAGTAGTAAGCTCTGAAAAACAAAATCCTTCTAAAAACAAACTACTGGAGAAAAACACTATAAAATAAAAAGTGATGACTTTAAAAAGATGAAAGAAAAAGTCTTTCTGAACAAATGTTGGGGAAAGAAAAAATAAAAGAACTTATCTGAATGGTACAATCAATCCCAATGATCATGTCATGCATTTTTGGATTAACCAACTCAGTCTATTCATATCGATCAATTTTTCTGACGGCCTTACTTTGATGGGGATGTGCAGAAGCCCAACTTTCGCCGGATACGGATCTTATCTTGCTTGCCCCCTTTATATCCTTGTCGCCTCATAGTGCCCTTCGAGGGGTTTTCACTGATGAGGCTCTCTCATTTCTCTCAATTCTCGTCGCTTTATGGTGCCTGTGAAGGTTTTCACCGATAAGACTCTTCTCATTTTATTTTCTAAGCTGGAGATTGGAGTGTTACCGACATGACTCTTTGCTGGGGATGTGCAGAAGCCCAACTTTCGCCGGATGCGGCCCATTTTTTGCCAATCTTATCTTGCTAGCCCCCTTTATATCATTGTCGCCTCATAGTGCCCTTCGAGGGGTTTTCACTGATGAGACTCTCTCATTTCTCTCAATTCTCGTCGCCTTATGGTGCCGATATGACTCTTTGCTGGGGATTCTTTAGGTTATCAATTCGTTGCCGACTTTCTCTGCTTTTATTTGCTTAACTTGGCTTTCCTCGGATTCTGATCGGGAGGTCTTTTTGGACATCAACATGGGTTTTTTTTTTGTTTATGGCTAAAAGAAAAAGAGGGCATCAAAAAGGGTTCAAAATAATTCTGATGGGTAAAAACCATTACAACTTTTGGAATCGAACTTCTTTCCCAACATTACAAACATAATTTCTGCCCCAGTTTCTCGCTTGGGGATTCTTATTTTTTGGTTACACTATGACCGAGCCGTGAGGCGCCTACGTATCCTTCTTTGAGGAATCAGGTCAAACGTAGTTCACAACTCCCTTTTTCTTTTTTTTTCTTTTTTTTGTGACTTTTCTTTTGTTTTTATTATCATTATATTTTTCTTCTCTTTTTTCTTATTTTCATTACTGATTCCAAAAGAGGGGTATGAAAGAATAAATAAGGCTCAAAAGGGGAAGCAAAGGTTAAAATGTTTGGATAGAAGAAAAAATTGCCTCCGTCATTTCATTCTCCGATAAATGCCAAGTATAAACAAACAAACAACAATTAATAGCCATGTCGATGCATCTTCCCTCGACATCTGTCTGACATGAAGTGCAACTGGATAACATCTTGGTCACAATAGACGGCCACTGCCAATTCGGGACAAATTTGCCATTTTGTTTTGGCCTGATGTGGGAGGATCCGTTTCAACACTTGCTGTCCCTCTTTAAATTTCCTGATATCGTCTGCATCCCCTAAATTGATGTCTTATGCGTCATTTAAGTTGGGCTTGGATTTCTCTTCCAACTAGCTTAACTCTTTGTTTGTCTCTTTGAAGGCTTTATTATCATCGTATCCCAATTTGTCATCGTGATTGACCTTTTGTATAATCAGTTCGAAATCAGATTGATTTTTAGACTAAGTTGAAGATCCGTTATGCATGCCATGTCATTGGAATCAGCATAAAGAGCATTGTTTAGAAAGAGAAAAGGAAGAAAAATAGACTCAAAACAAAATAAGAAGAGAAGCTTTCACTTTATAAAAATACGGGATAACAGGGTTTCACACTAAAACAAAACTGGATTACAACTCTGCAATAATCCAAAACAAGAAAGAAAAATCAGAGCCCACTACCAAGACTCCCTTTGGATAGGAAGAGGAGTAGTCGTCCAATTGTTGATTTTTTTTTATTTTTTTTTTGGAACTATTTTCACCGGCACGGATCGTCATTAATGTTTGGAGGCTCTGGAACCTGAACCTCGATCCTATTTGTGTTGATGAGCTCTTGCACGACATTCTTCAACTTCCAACATCTCTCAGTATCGTGTCCGGGAGCCCCCGAACAATATTCACAACTTGCTAAAGGGTCAAGATTTTCAGGAAGGGGATTTGGTAATTTGGGCTCAATAGGATTCAATAGGCCTAACTGCCTCAATTTGTGGAACACGGTAGTATAGGATTCTCCCAGCGGAGTATATTTCTGCTTCCTCTCATTCTTAAAAGCTTGATTCCCCCGGAAACCTGACCCTGGAGGATTTCTATAGGCCCTCGGAAGTGGATATATGTTTGGTGGAGGTGGGTATGTATTTTGGGGAGCCGGCGCACGCCATTGTGCGTGTGCTGGAGAGTGGGTATAGGTTTGTGCATGATGAACGGAAAAATGGGGATCTGGCAGTGGGTAATAATGTTGTGGAGGGCTATATGGAGTGCGGGGGTAATTTTGGTGGTAGGGTCGTGGTTGGATATAGTATGGTGACGGGCCTCTAGATCCGAACCATGCTCCCGACTCAACAGTCGTGACATCTTCTTTCTTCTCCTTCCCCAGTACACCCTCAGTGCCGCTCTGGATGGCCTGAGTGGTTGCTTTAATTGCCGAATAGCTCAGGATTTTGTTGGACCTGAGTCCCTCTTCGATCATACCGCCCATTTTTACTACTTCATTGAAAGATTTACCAACTGTCGTCACTAGATGACCAAAGTAAGTTGGCTCCAAGGTTTGTAAGAAGTAGTCCACCATCTCTCCCTCTCTCATGGGAGGATCGACTCTGGCTGCTTGCTCTCTCCAGCGGAACCCGAACTCGCGAAAACTTTCCCCGGGCTTCTTCCCGGTCCTCAACAATGTGAGACGGTCAGGGACTATCTCGAGATTGTATTGGAAATGACCTGCGAAAGCCTACGCCAGATCATCCCAAGTGTACCATCTGCTGGAATCCTGCCTGGTATACCATTCTAATGTCGATCCGCTCAGACTTTGGCCAAAATAAGCTATCAGCAGCTCATCCTTGCCGCCTGCCCCTCTCATTTTGCTACAGAATCCCCGCAAATGCGCCATGGGATCACCGTGCCCTTCATATAGATCAAACTTAGGCATCTTGAACCCAGCCGGGAGTTGGACATCCGGGAAAGGGCATAGATCTTTGTAGGCCATGCTGACCTGGTTGCCCAATCCGTGCAGGTTCCTGAAGGACTGCTCCAAGCTTTTGAATTTCCTTAATACCTCATCTTGTTCTGGGGCTTTAATCGGCTTTTCAATTTCTGCCGGTGCCTCCAAATGTGGATTGTAGGCATGTGGTTCGGGGGCATGGAATGTAGGCTCAGGGGGATAGTATTGCGTATCGGGAGCCTGAAGCAATGGCTCGCTGTTTGATCTTTGCAGGGTGGCTGATATGGGTCCCATAAAAGTGGGAACATTTGGTATTGGGAGAGGTTGATGGGGCGGTGGAGCTTGGGAATCATGGGGGCTTCTCTCCTGATGATAACGGTGATTCGGGAGGCTTGTTGAAGGGCCGGAGTGAGGGTATTCTGACATGTGCCCCAACGGCTCAGGGCTCTTTTGTGCTTTGGCTAGAGCTAGCTGCATTGCATTCATCTCTAATCTCATCCTTTCTATCTTTTACATTGCTTCCTTTAACAACTGGCTCACCGGCCTTTCTTCCTCGGTACTATTCTCTGAAGTAGTCATGCTTGTTGTTATCGGTCCTTTGGATATAGTTTGGTAAGGGTGTGTTGCCAGAATTCTTTAACAACTAACTGTTTGAGATTCGGAAAACAACAAACTTGTTAGCGTTTAGAGTTTAACAGATTTGACAACAACACATTGAGGATGCAATGCCCCTAGGCAGTTAACCGTTTCTAACATGCTTTGCTTTAAACAACATGCGTCACCCTGGCTTGCTTATTTGCCCCTTTGAAGTACTTTGGGAACCCCTGTATTTATTTTGTATTTTCTTTTTCTTTATTACTGGCGGTCAAATCTTATGTGGATTGCCTACGTATCACGTCCCCGCGTGAATCAGACCTTGCGTAGTTCGGACCACTAAAAGATAAACAATACTAAACATTTTTCATATTAGAACAAACTGGGTTTCAAAGGTTTGAAGATGACCTACAAACTCGAAAATCAAACAACCCACATATTCTAATCAAAAGCTTTACAAACTCAAAAACAAATGGCCAGCTTCCTTTCTCCGTTTGACAAATGCAACCCAACGGTTATTTTTGCAAATGTGGCCCCTTCCAAACTTCACATGAATTTTGAGGCCGGGGAGGATTATTTGGACATATTACAAACTTGTTCATTCTTTTACGAAAATAACCTTTCGACAACTGAAAGATACTCTAAGGCTATTTCGGCAAGAACGGTTTAAGACGCGGCCGAAGCTGGCTCGGCTTATTATGGCAAAATTTGAACGGTATTCACCTGACCGTCGACTCTTTTTTTTTTCAAATCACAATAAAACTTGGTGTTGCAAAACACGGCCATTCAGCGTCTCGGGGACGAAGATTTAAAAGGCTGTGTGGGTCAACTAGACCAAAAATCCTAAACATGACCCCAAAAGGTGGCCATTTATGCAAAGTCAGCCTTCCGGCGTCCCTTTCGGGAACATTCGGCTATTTATGACAACAACATCACCCGACTTATTTATGACTCTTTTTATCGTTTTTCAAATTAGAAAAGTCAATATTGCAAACACGGCCTTTCAATGTCTCGAGGACGAAGATTTTTAAGGCTGTGTGGGTCAACTGGACCAAGTCTTAAAAATGACCCAAAGGTGGCTGTTTATGCAAAGTCAGCCTTCCGGCGTCCCTTTCGGGAACATTCGGCTATGTTTTGACAACAACATCACCCGACTTATTTATGACTCTTTTTATCGTTTTTCAAATTAGAAAAGTCAATATTGCAAACACGGCCTTTCAACGTCTCGAGGACAAAGATTTTTAAGGCTGTGTGGGTCAACTGGACCAAGTCTTAAAAATGACCCAAAGGTGGCTGTTTATGCAAAGTCAGCCTTCTGGCGTCCCTTTCGGGAACATTCGGCTATGTTTTGACAAAACATCGTCACCCAATTTCTTTATGACAGAACTAAAATTTGACATATATATTTTTTGATTATTATTTATTATCTGTTTTTGGCTATTTTAGCAAAATGGGGGTTGGACCCGATGAGGGTTGCCTACGTATCTCACATCCGGTGAGAATCAAACCCGCGTAGTTCGGGCATCGTGAATAAGTAAATGAACTAACACATATTTTTTATTTTTTATTTTTTTAATTGGAATTTGTGAAAGAACTGCTTCAAAAGAAGAAAAGAAGTATATATTTTTTTGATTGATTTCTTTTGAAAGAAAGACTTGTAAAAGTTCATTTTCTTTTGATTTGAACTTTGAGAATTTCAAAAGTAAAAGGAAGATATTTTTTTTCTGAATTTTCATTTGCTTTTTTTTTCTTCTTATTCTAAAGAAAAAAAAGAAAATATTTTTGAAATTTTTGCTTTTAATAAAAGAAATGCTTCTAAAAGTATTTTTTTTGAATTTTGAATTTTCTTTCAATTTTGAAAGAAGAATAAAAATATTTTCGGATTTTTTTTTTGTAAAAGAAAACATTTTTATTATTTTTGTTTTATCAACAATGGAAAATAAAGATATTTATATTATTTTTTGCAAGACATATCTTTTTTGGAATTTTACTTTGAATTTTCTTGGCAAGACAAATACTCTTTGCAACAAATAAAGATATATATATCTTTTGGAAATAAAAAAACTTTTCAGATTTATATATATATTTGCGACAAATAATGAAACAAATAATGTAAGACTTTTTTTTATATTTTTTTTATTTTTTATTTTTTACGTTTTCATAAGCAAATAAATAAAAAAAATAAAAAACCATTTTAAAAATAAGACTCTTTTTCATTTTCATTTTCATGGCAAGACAAACTATATATTTTTTCTATTTTTATTTTTGAAAAACAAAACAGAACAACGACTCTTTTTTTTTTCTTTTCTTAGCTTTTAATAAAACAAACTAATAAGACATTTTTTCATTTTCTCAAAATTTCGGCAGAGTTTTGACAGTATTTGGGCATTTGTTTTCTTTTCAAAAATAAACAATCAATTCCCTAACCGCTATTTCTTTTTTTCAATTTCAAAATATTATTCCTGATATTCACAAGTCAGTCAGCACACAAGTCCGAATCAAATAAATGCGCTAGTAGTAGCAAGTAAGATGCATCAGGATGGTCATTTTTATTTTTGGTACACCTGTCCTAGACAGACCCAACCCCTGTGTTGGGCCTCCAAAGTCAAATGCACGTGATGCAAACAAACGTTCCTACTAGGGATCCGGCATGAAGCTGAGTTATTCTAAGTGAAAAAAAACCTGAGGCATATTGTTCTAGCCCTGGCTTACCCAAGTGGACAGCTTGAGCCGAAATGGGGGCAACGTACCGGGAGCACGAAAGTCTGCCCGGCCTAGTTACTTGTCCCAACTTCGTCTTATTTGGTATGACTTCTAACAGAAAGGTGGGTCACGCGCACGTGTACACCATAAGTTCAGAAGACTCAGAAAGAAGAAGGGTTTCGTAGCAGTTGTATATACACAATTCAGATAATATTAAAGCGGTAAAAGCATCATTTAGCACATTAGGCATATATCATGTAAAAATCAGATAATAAATAAAGCCAACTATAACAATTATTTTAAGCTCGAATTCTTGAACCCTGAACCAGTGGTTCTGGGTGACATTTATCATTCCCCAGCAGAGTCGCCAGAGCTGTCACACCTCCTTTTTCCGCACCCGCGTGGGCGCAAGGGAGTTTTTTCCAATTAAAGGACAATCGAAACGGGATTGGTTTAATTATTTCAGAGTCGTCACTTGGGAGATTTATTGTGTCCCAAGTCACCAATTTTAATCACGAATCGAGGAAAAGAATGACTCCATATTACAGTCTGCGTACCAGAAATCCGGATAAGGAATTCTGTTAACCCGGGAGAAGGTGTTAGGCATTCCCGAGTTCCGTGGTTCTAGCACGGTCGCTCAACTGTTATATTCGGCTTGATTATCTGATTTTATACAAGTGTGAACTTATGTGCAAAATTTAACTTTTAACCGCTTTTATCATTTACTGTTTTTATCAAGAATTGCAACGTTGTGAAAATGTATCTCGAACCGCGTTACAATCAATGTACCCGTGGTCGTCGACACACTTTGACTCCGTTGAGATTTGGATTTGGGTCACATCAATGTGCACCCGAGTTTAAGGAAATTAAATTATTAAAGGCGCGCCTAAAGCGACTAGCGTATTTATTTTGGGTAGGACCGTGGAATTTTACTAAACGGTCCATCCCGAAGTCTAAACAATTTTTAAAGCAAATATTTACTGAGGGCCCCGCAATTTGTATTTTATTTGGCGAGGCTCATCTCATTCTTATTTTTTTTAAAATGAATTTGCAACGTCATGGACACGCATCTCGAACCACGTCACAATCAATGTACCCGTGATTAGAAACACATTTCGACTCCGTTGAGAATTGGATTTGGGTCACATAAATGTGCACCCGAGTTTAAGAAGGTAAGATTTATTAAGGCGCGTCCTAAAGAGTCTAACGTATTGTTATTTTAGGAAGAGGCCGTGAAGGTTCATTAAACGGCCAAATCCAAAGTCTAGTCAATGGTTATGTATTTTATTGAGGGCCCCGGCGGTTTGTGATTTATTTGGCGAGGCTCGTCTCATTTTTATTTTAAAAGGATAAACCTATAGCGACTACATTTTCTATTAAGTTCGTCTCTAAAATAAAAGAAAAATCTCCTAATTATTTACATGCTGAAAAACGCAACTTATTAGTTATTAAGTTACGGCTTATGTGAACGGAAAATTGCGATCGCGTTTGTACAAGGAAAAACTGCTTTCATTCCACATTTTATTATTTGCTAGAACATGAGATAAATACACAATAATATCAAAGCCGATTAACTATTCTTCAAATAATTTAAACTAGCATTATTAGATGAAGAAATCATACATATGCAACCTCATTACTCATTAATTAATCGACTACATTTTTATACGAAGAGAGGAAAATTAATATTCAAACACAAATCCAAACAAAAGAATTCAACAGGAACAGGAGCCTGATTAATATTTCATTTTTCGCTTCAAGCCAAGAGTGTACAAATGTGTACCTGGAAACAGCAGTACAAGAACAAAGAAGTAGGAGTCAGCAACAGTAATAACGCAGCAACAGCAGGTTCCGCAACACCGCAAAACCAGTAACAACCAGTAGAATAACCCAGTGACAGATTGAAAACTCAGCAGTGAAAAAAGTACAATCGCAGTCAAAGCAGAAGAGAGAAAAGACACGAGATGCAGTAGCTTCGGATTTTTGAATAACACTCGAAGAAAAGCAAACAGAAATTATTCGAGTGAAAGTTCAAATTGGATTTCTCTTTTACTCTCACAAACTCTCTCAAGTATCTCTTAATATTCAAGTTCTAAAAACTCTCTTCTTTTTTCTCTCCAAAAAAAAATCCTCTCAAGGTTCAAGTTTTCCCCCATTTTAATGTCAAGAATAGTCCTCTATATATAGCAAGACAAGTCTTCCATTCCCAACCCCAAAATTATTCCCCCAATGGCATGCTTTGGCCCACTATTAAATGTCTTCTTTATTTTAAATTTTGTCCCCCATGCCTACATTAAATAACTAACACATTCCCAACCCATTGCAATTTGTCCCCCATGCCTATATTAAAAAAGTACAAGATTCCTCCCCATTATAATTTGTCTTGTCCCCCATTATATTAAACAAATACATCAAAAACTCCACCCCATTATATTTGTCCCCCATGCTTAACATAAAGAATCAAAATAATGTTCAATTACCAAACTACCCCTCCGACCTTATTGCAATTACAAATCTACCCCCGAATGCAATGCAATTTACCAAATTACCCCTCTGCTCTAAACAATCAATTAATCATAACTCAACCAAAATATAGTCAAGATGACCAATTTCTCAACAATCTTCAACAACAATTTACATGAACATGATGAACAACACAAACTCCAAATTAATGGAAATAATTAACCATATCGGGAACCAATCCTGGTTAATTTAGACCATGAATGTATGAGCAAGAACACAACAATACAAACAACAATATGCATGATTCAAATTAAATCAACAAATCACAAAACAAACACAAACTCACATTAAATCACTGGATTTAAACATGAACTTCAAACAAAGATGAACATGAATTAAATCTATTTTTAAGCAACAAAACATGACGGATTCACATGATTCAAACAACATTACTAATTTCTGGAAAATACATAACAACACGAAACAAATTGAAGAAGTAATTAATTAAATTTCAATTTGAATCTAACAAACATTAAACTAACAAATATTCACTTAAACAACAATACAATCATGAAATAAACATGAAAAATAATTAATTAACTTCCATTTGAAATCTGAAAAATTAATTTAACAAACAACACATGAACATGAACTAAAAATTAATTCAAACGATAAACAAAACAAACATTTGCCGATTTTAGATTCGAAAATATCAAAACAAAATACGGACAAAATAAAACTCAAAATCTACTAACCGGATTGAAACGACGAACAATGACCAAACAAACAACGAACTTGACGAGCCTCAACCAAAGCTCGAACCAACAATGACGAGCACGAGCAGACGACCAAAGAAGATGGTCGTTTGGCATCGTTTAAAAACGAAACCAGTGGCAGCAGCTCGGAGGAACTGGGAGATGAAGCAGTGGCAACCTAGGTTCTTGGGGTCGTGAGGCGGAGAAGATGAAACAGTAGAAGCAGCTCGATGGGTCTACTTGGTTTAAGGACGTGGAGCAGCTGCTCGTCGAGGAGGAAGTCTATGGCGGACAGCAGTAACTCGGGGGGTGACATAGAAACTAAGCACGCGTGGGGGACTGGAGGTCGACGGACAGTAGCAGCTGGAGGTCGACGACGATGAGAAGGCAGCAACGATGGAGTTGGGTTTGTTTGAGGACGGAGCAACTGTGGAGGGACGTTTGAGCAGCGATCGACGACGGGGATGCAATCGACGCAGCAATAATGGTTGACGAGGTCTGTTTGGAGGTGGCAATGGGGCAGTCCGGAGAGGTTTGACGTGAGCTTGGTGGTGACGACGACGACGAACCAGCCGTGGTCGTCGAAGGAGAAGGACGCAGCAACAGCTGCTCGAGTTCGGACGAGGGGAGGGTGACGACGAGGACACAGACAAAGCCATGGGAGGCAGCCATGGACGGGGTTGAAGGTTTTGGAGTTTGGAGAAGATGAAAGTAAGGAAAGGGGGCGGACGTTAGTTTTAGGTTTTTTCTTTAGGGTTTTTTGTTTGTATTTTGTTTTGTTTTGTGTTAGGACAAAAATGAAGAGTGGGTCTTGGGTTAATGGGTTAATGGGGCAGACCGAGTCGACCCGGTCTGAAGTGGACTGGGTCATGGAGAAGATTGTGCAAATTTTTGGGCCTTTGGCTTATAATTGAAGAAGTGGCCCAATCCGATTTTTCTTTGTATTTTTGTTCTCTTTTCTTCTTTTATTTTTTAAAACTAAATTATAAAAGTACTTAAATTATTATTAAGAACTAAACTAAGTTATAAAAGCGCAACTTAACTCCAATAACAATTAACGCACAATTAAGTAATAATTAAGCATAAAATTGTTCATTTGGACATTAAATGCTAAAATGCAAAAGATGCCTATTTTTGTAATTTTTAATTTTTGTAAAACTAATTTAATTACTAAAAATTGTAGAATTAAATCCCACATGCAAAATGCGACGTATTTTGTATTTTTTATTAATTTAACAAATAAGCAAACACAGACAAATACAAATAATTATCCAAAAATGTCACAAAAATACTCAAAATTGCACACCAAGGAAAATCATTTGATTTTGAATTTTTTTGGGAGTATTTCTCATATAGGGCAAAAATCACGTGCTTACATATATGTAGCCCCAATGAGGGGTATGGTTTTACAAAGGTTTGCATGCATTTACGACCCATGGTCCCTAGTTTTCCACAACTTTGTTTACACCCTTGGTGGCGTGTCTTCGGTATACAGGCTGGAATCATGTACACACATTTCTTACGCTATGACTTTGATTTACATGTGCTTCTTAGTCTTACATACTGAGTACATTATCCTTACTGACCCTATTTTCTTTTTGGGCATTGCGTTCATGCCCACATGTACAGATAAACCTGGTGATGTCCATCCCTAGTAGGTGCACGATTCAGCTATTGGTTGTTGCTCTCCACTTCTTCGGAGTAGCTGTTCAGAGGTCAATATGTATTGAAGCAGATGTCATAAACATTTTGGGTACTACGGTGAGACCCTGTCCTGACCAAGTTGTGTAATATGTAATACTTGTCACACATCCTTTTTCCGCCCCCGCGGGGGCGTAGGAGTTTTTTCCAATTAAAGGACAATCGAAACGGGATTTGTTTATTTATTTCAGAGTCGCCACTTGGGAGATTTAGGGTGTCCCAAGTCACCAATTTTAATCCCGAATCTAGGAAAAGAATGACTCCATATTACAGTCTACGTACCAGAAATCTGGATAAGGAATTCTGTTAACCCGGGAGAAGGTGTTAGGCATTCCCGAGTTCCGTGGTTCTAGCACGGTCGCTCAACTGTCATATTTGGCTTGATTATCTGATTTAATACATGTTGAACCTATGTGCAAAATTTAACTTTTAACCGCTTTTATCATTTACTGTTATTTTTATCAAGGAATTGCAACGTTGTGAAAATGTATCTCAAACCGCGTCACAATCAATGTATCCGTGGTCGTTGACACACTTTGACTCCGTTGAGATTTGGATTTGGGTCACATAAATGTGCACCCGAGTTTAAGAAGGTAAGATTTATTAAGGCGCGCCCTAAAGAGACTAACGTATTGTTATTTTAGGAAGAGGCCGTAAAGGTTCATTAAACGGCCAAATCCAAAGTCTAGTCAATGGTTATGTATTTATTGAGGGCCCCAACGATGTGTGATTTATTTGGCGAGGCTCGTCTCATTTTTATTTTTTAAGGATAAACCTACAGTGACTACATTTCTTCTATTAAGTTTGTCTCTAAAATAAAAGAAAATCTCTCAATTAATTACGAGTTTTTATTTTATTTATTTAAGAAAGCATGACATACTAATTGCTAGATTAATACAAATATTGATGAAAAGGAATTTTACTCAAAAAATTCGAAATTATAAATAAAATAAAAATTCGACAACTAATATTCAAAAGAATCAAATACAGCTAGATTAAAACTCAGCATTGTTATAAAAAAACTATTGAGATTAATTATTCACAACCATTTGAAACTAGATTTAACCATAATTACTAAAGCTTATTGGAAAGTTTATTAGACATAAACGTTCTTCTAATCTTGCCTGAACTCAAATCATGCCTTAATGCCTAATTTACGAAATTTAATTTAAATTCATGCCTTAGCTAAATTTAGCTACTTGTTCATGATTAACCTACTGTTGATAATCTTGAAACCTTCATAACTAGTGAATTAACCCGTTTTGCCAAACCGATTCATTAAAGACTAACTTATGTTATTTTTTCTTATTCCAATTATTATTCAGTAATACATGAAATAGCTTAAATACAATCAACAAAAGGAACAAAAAAAAACGAAATTAAAACTTCAAAATTTCATTCTTCATATGTATTCATGCTTCCACATTATTAGCTTGCAATAGCTAGTATTACAGTCGTGTACCTGGTATTGGAAACAAAAGAAGATGAAGATGAGAATCAGCAGCAGTAATAACAATACAGCACAGCAACAACAGCCCAGCAACAGTAACAACCCAGGAACAGAGTTTGCAAACCGGTGGAGTAGTAATCCCAAAAAAAAGCTTCAAGCTTCGATGAAACAACAACAATTAATGCTGATTTCAAACAATGAAAGAAAGTAGAAGATTTTTTTTCAGTTTTTGTTCTCTCCTTTAGTTTTGAAATTTCTCCAATTTTTATCTCTTCTGTATTCTGTCCCCTCTTCTTGTGTATTCTCTGTTCTCTCTTTTCTTTTTCTGTTTTCCCGATAATCTCTTTTTCTTTTTCCCCCACTCTATGTATATATAATAACCAAACAGATCCTCCCTTCTTTGAAAAACTTCACTTACCCGACCAAAATCCAAAAAAATCTGCCTATTTTCAACAAAATCCCACTAAGGAATGTTTTTCCTTATTTTATTCCCTAAATTAAGGCATGATATAAGGGTCGGTCCTCCACTAACATTAAACTAATATATAAGCTTTTGTCTTATTAGTGCTTGACTAACGGACCATTAATTTAGTCAATTCTGCCCATTTTCCATTCCCAAAATACCCCTTTTAATCCCACTACCTAATGTTTTGTCCCCCACTATATTAAATAAATATATCAAACCCCAACCCATTACCTCTTGTCCCCCATGCCTAATATAAACAATTATATCACCCACCCCCATTACATTTTGTCCCCCATGCTTAACATAAAGAATTATTCAAAATGTACAATTCCCAAACTACCCCTCCGACCTTATTACAATTACCATTTTACCCCGGAACGTACTGCAATTTACCAAACTACCCCCATCAGCTATAACCAATCAATTAATCAAACTCAACCAAAATATGGCCAATATGACCAATTTCTACACAAATTCAACAACAAACCATATGAACACAGATTGAACAACATCAAATTAATGTGAATAAATTAACCATATTGGGAACCAATCCTGGTTAACTTAGACCAAAAATGGATGAGCAAAGAAACAACAATATTAACAACATAATACATGATTCAAACTAAATCAACAAATCAAAAACCAAAACATAAACTCACATTAAATCACTGGATTAAAAATGAACTTCAAACAAAGATGAACATGAATTAAATCTATTTTAAACAACAAAACATGACGGATTCAAATGATTAAACCAACATATTTCCCTATTACAACTAAATTCTTTTAGACAAATAACAAAAACAAAACCGAAGAAGAAACAATTATGAATTTAAACTTGAATCTAACAACATTAACAATTTCTGAAAAATACATAAAACACATGAAACAAACTGAAGAAATAATTAATTAAACTTCAATTTGAAACTAACAACATTAAACTAACAATTTCACATGAACAAACTGAAAAATTAACAAAACAATGAACACGAACAAAACAAAAATCAAACATTTACCGATTTTATATTTGAGAATATCAAAACAAAATACGGACAAAAGTGAAACTTAAACCAACTAACCGGTTCAGAATAACGACGAAGAACGAAGAAGATGAAGCAGCATGAACGTTGGTGAGGCAGTAGCAGTTGGTCGTTTGGTCGACGCAGAGGCAGCAGGAAGCAGAAGCGTGAAGGCGACGAGGGAGCTGAAGCATGTCGAGGCATTGAGCGACGACGAGGGTGGAAGAAACAGCAGAAACCATGGTAGAAAGAAGAGAAGCAGCAACACTACTTGGAGCAGCCATGACTGCTCGTCGTAGCTGGACGCGGGCAGCAGCAGCGACGAGGAAGCAACAGCGACGAGGAAGCAGCAGCGACGAGGAAATGGAGCTGAGTGGTGAAGCAGCTGGGTCTGTTTGGAGAAGGTCAAGGTCGACGAGCTGTTCGTCGTTGACGAATGAACGTAGCAGCAGCCATGGATGTCGAGCAAGCTTCGAGCTTGACGAAAGAGATGAAGCAATGGCAGCGGGGTCGCTTGGCGTGGCTATGGAGGTTCGACGACTTCCGGCGAGTTTTGGGCGTGTGTGTGTTTGTGTTGTGGTCGGATTTGTTGTTGTTTAACAATGGTGAAGGGAGTTCAAGATGAAGAATAAGAAGTGAGGTCGTTCCTTAGTTGAAGAAGAAGGTCACGGCTGGGGGTGGGGTTCTTTAGGTTGTCTGATGGCGAGAAGTTGATGGATGGCGGCTGGAATCCGGTGATTGTGAGGAAGACGAGCAGCGGCGCCGAGGATTTCTTCCCTGGGGTTAGGGAAGCTGTGTATTCTTGCGGTGGTCGACGTTGGGCAGCAGGGTAGCAACAACGGGGGGGAATCCATGGTTGGGGAGCTCGGGGAGTTGGAGAAGAAGAAGAGAGAAAGAGGGGGGGCGGATCTCTTTAGGGTTTTTTAGGTTTTTTTTTGGTTTTGTTTTGTTTTTTGAAATGCAAGATAGGGGGGTGTTGGGTCTTTGGGGTTGTGGAACGGGTCGACCCGGTTGAAATGGACCGGGTCACGGAAAAGGTTGGGCAATTTTTTGGGCTTGTAGATTGAATTTGAAGAAGAGGCCCAATTCCGATTTTTTTGTATTTTTGCTCTCTCTTCTTCTTTTATTTTTCCAAAACTAAATTCTAAAAATCCTTAAATTATTATTAAGAACTAAATTAAGTTATAAAAATGCAAATTAACTCCCAATAACAATTAACGCACAATTAAGTAATAATTAAGCATAAAATTGTACAATTGGACATTAAATGCTAAAAATGCAGAAGATACCTATTTTTGTAATTTTCAATTTTTGTAAATCAAACTTAATTACTAACAATTGTAGAATTAAATCCTACATGCAAAATACGACATATTTTTGTATTTTTTTTATTAATTTAACAAATAAACATGCACAGACAAATACAAATAATTATCCAAAAATTCTCAAAATTGCACACCAAGGAAAATCATTTTATTTTGAATTTTTTGGGAGTAATTCTTTCATAGGGCAAAAATCACGTGCTTACAGCTGCCCCTCTTTGCCCGAAGACACGAATGGTTTTCGTGCAAAGATAAAGTGAGCGATTTTTGCCCATCCGAGTACTCCGTGTGAAGCATTATTTTTGAAAAAGATTTAACTGAACCTTTGCTTCAAAGGTTTCCTACATATCCCTGGCTAAAGGGGAATTAGGTTAATGTAGTTCGGGAAGTTTTGGCAGGTGGGACTACCGTGGGACTGCAAGGTTACTGTTGTTGCATGCTATTACCACTGCTTACCGATCTCCTTGTTACACTGTGCTTAAAAGAAAACAAGAAGTTAGGCTAGACTGCAACTTGTTCTTGTTGCCTTGCTTTCTTGTCGGCTTGTGTTTCCTCCGGTGCTTTTCTTCCGTGAATTTGGGGATGACACTGCCTTTTGCTTTTCTAAATGCCAATTTTTCATCATTTTGTTCGGTCCGCTGGGGACATGGTTTTCTTCATTAAGCTTTTCGGTGGTTCCTCTGGGGATACAGCTCTCTTCATCAGATTTGTTATGCTGGGCATAATTTAATGTTCACAAGCCGCTTCTTTCAAGATGCGTTTTTTCTTCCTTTTGACTCAGGCGCTTGAATTTGTGCTGGGACCTCTTGTTGCAACCTTCTGCTTCCCGGTGCTGGGGATTTTTATTGTTTCTTGCTGGGGATTCCTGTTGTAAGACTAAAAAGTATTCCTCTTGTTATACAGGTGAGCGCCTGACTTCAACAAACAACTTTGAAAAATAAAAACGTCATTCCTCTCTTCAGGCGGGCTCCTGACTTTAAACAAACAACTTTTAAAATAAACGTCATTCCTCTCTTCAGGCGGGCTCCTGACTTCAAACAAACAACTTTTAAAATAAACGTCATTCCTCTCTTCAGGCGGGCTCCTGATTTCAAAAACAACTTTAAAATAAAAATTCCATTCCTTTCTTTAGGCTGGCAAAATTTCAACAACTTTTAAAAATAAAACGCCATTCCTCTCTTCAGGCAGGCTCCTGACTTCAACAACTTTGAAAAATAAAATGTCATTCCTTTCTTTAGGTTGGCGAGATTTCAACAACTTTTAAAATAAAACGCCTTTCCTCTCTTCAGGCGGGCTCCTGACTTCAACAACAACTTTGAAAATAAAATGCCTTTCCTCTCTTCAGGCGGGCTCTTGACTTCAACAACTTTGAAATAAAAATGTCATTCCTTTCTTTAGGCTGGCGAAATTTAAACAACTTTAAAAATAAAACGCCTTTCCTCTCTTCAGGAGGGCTCCTGACTTCAACAACAACTTTAAAAATAAACGTCTTTCCTCTCTTCAGGCGGGCTCCTGACTTCAAACAAACAACTTTTAAAATAAACGTCATTCCTCTCTTCAAGCGGGCTTCTGACTTCAACAACTTTGAAAAATAAAACGCCATTCCTCTCTTCAAGCGGGCTCCTGATTTCAAACTTTAGAAGGAAATGCCTCTCCTATGGGTAAAACTAAACTTAGGAGAAAATGTCTCTCCTATGGGTAAAAATAAACTTAGGAGGAAATGCATCTCCTATGGGTAAAAAACAAACTTAGGAGGAAATGCCTCTCCTATGGGTAAAACTAAACTTAGGAGGAAATGCATCTCCTATGGGTAAAAACAAACTTAGGAGGAAATGCATCTCCTATGGGTAAAATAAACTTAGGAGGAAATGCATCTCCTATGGGTAAAAACAAACTTAGGAGGAAATGCATCTCCTATGGGTAAAAAACAAACTTAGGAAGTGCGTCTCCTATTGGTAAAACTAAACTTAGGAAGTGCGTCTCCTATTGGTAAAACTAAACTTAGGAAGTGCGTCTCCTATTGGTAAAACTAAACTTAGGAAGTGCGTCTCCTATGGGTAAAATGAACTTAGGAAGTGCGTCTCCTATTGGTAAAACTAAACTTAGGAAGTGCGTCTCCTATGGGTAAAATGAACTTAGGAAGTGCGTCTCCTATTGGTAAAACTAAACTTAGGAAGTGCGTCTCCTATTGGTAAAACTAAACTTAGGAAGTGCGTCTCCTATTGGTAAAACTAAACTTAGGAAGTGCGTCTCCTATTGGTAAAACTAAACTTAGGAAGTGCGTCTCCTATTGGTAAAACTAAACTTAGGAAGTGCGTCTCCTATTGGTAAAACTAAACTTAGGAAGTGCGTCTCCTATTGGTAAAACTAAACTTAGGAAGTGCGTCTCCTATTGGTAAAACTAAACTTAGGAAGTGCGTCTCCTATTGGTAAAACTAAACTTAGGAAGTGCGTCTCCTATTGGTAAAACTAAACTTAGGAAGTGCGTCTCCTATTGGTAAAACTAAACTTAGGAAGTGCGTCTCCTATTGGTAAAACTAAACTTAGGAAGTGCGTCTCCTATTGGTAAAACTAAACTTAGGAAGTGCGTCTCCTATTGGTAAAACTAAACTTAGGAAGTGCGTCTCCTATTGGTAAAACTAAACTTAGGAAGTGCGTCTCCTATTGGTAAAACTAAACTTAGGAAGTGCGTCTCCTATTGGTAAAACTAAACTTAGGAAGTGCGTCTCCTATTGGTAAAACTAAACTTAGGAAGTGCGTCTCCTATTGGTAAAACTAAACTTAGGAAGTACCTCCCTTAAGACTTGTTTTGCCTTTCCCCGAAAGGAACCGCTGAGGATACCGATTTTCACCAAACTTGTGTTGGACTCCTCGAACTGCTAGGGATAACACTGTTGGGGAATTATTTACTTACCTGTTGGGGGATAAAATGTTATCAGCTGGGGATAACGCTGTCCAAGATAACACTGCTGGGGGATTATGACTCCTTCAGAACTAGTGCTTCACTCTTCGGAAGGCTATTGGGAATGATACTAGCCTTTTGCTTTTCTGAGCACAAGTGTCATCCCTTTGTTCTGTCTGCTGGGGAACAACTTCCTCCATTGAAACTTATTATGTTGGGGGAAACACTGGTTCAAAGACCACTTCCCTTGAGACTGGTGTTATCTTTATTCTTCCTCGACTGGGTACCTGACTTCCAGAAAATTTTCTAAATGAAAGGAAAATTTTCTTCCCCAGTTTGACAGTCTCCCTTATGGCATGCATTTCTGTCATCAATGCCATTTCCTTTACCTGCTTCAAATCAAACAAAATTTGTTAGTTTAAAACGCGGTGGTTGGTTGTGATACTCCTGCTGGGTTGGCTTTCCCTTTCTCCTTCCTTGCTCTGCGTTCCACAACTTGTTGGGGATGATATTATTTGCTGGGGATAATCCCTTTCTGCTGGGGATATCCCTCTTCTTTTGTGGCATAGCTCGGAAACTGACATTTCCCCGACCTTTTAGTCTAGTATGAATTTCCCCAAATCATGTTCACTGCTCTCCTTGCTTTGTCCACATGCCTCGGCCTTGAGGTTTAATAACCTTTGATTTCGGTTGGGATATACCTCTTGACACTCGTCAATACTTTTTCCAATTCCCTTTTGCTAGGGATATCTTTTTGACACTGGCCTCGCGCTTGTTCCTTACTGACTTAGACCATTTGGATGTTCTAATCGGATCCAGTCTTGCATAATTGGAAAGCTGATGGCAGATTTTGAAGTCATTTCTCACTTGTTCTGACCAAACAGACTCTACTAGGGAATTTTTCTATGAAAGGCAAAGATAAAAGGGAACAGAATAAAAAAGACAAAGGAAAAAGATGACTCTTTAACAAAAGAAACTATAAATAAAAACCTATCAAACGCAGATACCGACTCTAATGGTCACGACATGCACATGTGGCCTATCCTCCGCGGTCAATCGTCTTTCAAGACCTTCAATTGGCAATTCCCCATTTGATTCTCAATCTTATTTGACTTATAGTGCCCGAAGGGTTTTCACTATCAAGCCTCTCTCATTTTGGTTTTTCTCTCAGCTTTCATCGTCTTATGGTGTCCGTGAAGATTTTCACCGATAAGACTCTCTCATTTGTATCACTTTCCAGCTGGGGATTTGGAGTGTTGTCGGTATGACTCTCTCTGCTGGAGATTAGAGTCCTTTCTATTGTGGAATAGAGTGTTATGTTCACCGGTAAGACTCTTATTTGTCTGACTTGGCATCCTTTGAAGACCGATCAGAAGGTCTTTCTTTGGACCGTAATGTGGGTTTTGGATAGGCTAGAAAGAAAGGGTATTAAAGGCTCAAAAACAAATTTTTGAGGTTCAAAATTACAACCTTCGGAACCATATTTGTTTACAACAAGCGCAACCCTTGCCCCAATTTCTTGCTTGGGGATTATTTATTTATATATATTTTTTAATTTTTTGTTACACTATGCACACCATGCACACTATGCACCCTATGACCGAGCCGTGAAGCGCCTACGTATCCTCTTTGAGGAATCAGGTCAAACGTAGTTCCCAATTCCTCTTTTTTCATTTGACTTTCTTTTTTTCTTTGTTATCATTTTTCTTTTCTTTTCTCTTTTTTTCTTTTCTCTTTTTTTTCGGTTTTGTTGTTTTCTTTTCTTTCTTCTTTTTTCTTCTTTTTCTTTACCTGTCATGCTTGTGTTTTCTATTCGTTGCTAATGATTCCGAACGTGGGGTACGAAAGAAAAAATAAATAAGGCTCAAAAGGGGTAACGAAGGATAAAATGTTTAGGTAGCAGAACAAAATTCCAGTCTTCAAACATGCCAAGTGCAAATAACGCAATTTAAACAAAGATTTGTAGCCTCTTCTGATGGTGCTGAACTTGACAATTATATTCAATATTTGCTTTTTCATTTGTCATTTCTAAAGCACTGTTGGGCGACACTCTCACTCCCATTATCGACCCTCATGCCAATTTGGCGAATCTTGCTTTTAACGGCTTTCTTTATGTTTTACTTGCCCCAGTTCCATATGACTCGAGCTCTGAATAATCTCAAACCGTCCTTATTTTCTTTAAATGTTCTGATCATCTTTCCGGGGTTTTACGATTAACTTTAAAGACTAGGCCCAAACTGTGTGCGCATGTCATGTCACTGGAATCGGCGCTGAACAAAATGATAAAAGAACTAAACAAAAAGATGACTGGAAATAATAAAAGGCCGGATTTGCTTTAGACTATCGGTGGAATGGTTTGAATAACAAGACAAACCAAACAAACCAGAATAAAATCCTAAAACAAACTAGACAAAATTTAAACAAGCCGCTATGACAAATGGAAAGATAAGAAAGTTGACACAAGACAATATCCGGACTACAACCCTAAGAATAATCCGGTCAACAAAAATGACAACAAAATAAGCCACCACAAGCTTCTCTCTTGCTAACCAAGGAACGGAGCGTCCTCCCACTTTATCAAAACTGGCATCTTAGCCACTGAGCTTCGCATCAATACTGCCAAGACCATTACCAGCTTCAATATCATCAACCTCCGTCAACAAGTTCCCAATAGGATTCAAGTGCTTCTGTTATCAGGCCTGATCCCCACAAAGTGTGCATCATGATGTGCGGGTAAAGGATTCTACGCGATGTTCTGGGTGTCATTGTCTTGGATTACCACAAACCAACCACCTCAACTTTCTTTGCGATTCAAAATAAAACAGGTTAGAATGGACTCAGTCGATCCTCATTATTAACATCATCTTTTCTTTTTTCTCTCCTTTTTCGATTTTTTTTTTCATCATTTTTTCATTTTTTTTTCATTTTTTTTCATTTTTTTGTTGTGGTCGAATCTTATGGAGATTGCCTACGTATTATGACCCTGCATGAATCAGACCTTGCGTAGTTCGGACCAATAAAAGATAAACAGTAATAAACATTTTTTCAATTTTCATATTAAAACAAACTGGGTTTCAAAGGTTTGAAGATGACCTACAAACTCGAAAATCAAACAACCCACATATTCTAATAAAAAGATTTACAAACTCCAAAAACAAATGGCCAGCTTCCTTTCTCCGTTTGACAAATGCAACCGAACGGTTATATTTGCAAACGTGGCCCCCTCCAAATTTCACATGAATTTGAGGTCGGGGAGGGTTATTTTACGACACTTTACAAACTTGTCCGTTCTTTTACGAAAATAGCCTTTCGACAACTGAAAGATACTCTAAGTCTATTTCGGCAAAAATGGTTTAAGACGCGGCCGAAGCTGGCTCGGCTTATTTTTGACTAAAATTCAAACGGTATTCACCTGACCACTGACTCTTTGTTTTTTGTTTTTTTTTCAAATTACAATAAAAACCTAGTGTTGCAAACACGGCCCTCCTGCGCCTCGGGGATGAAGATTTTTTTAAGGCTGTGTGGGTCAACTGGACCTAATCTTAAACATGACCCAAAAAGTGGCTGTTTATGCAAAGTCAGCCTTCCGGCGTCCCTTTCGGGAACATTCGGCTATTTTTGACAAAACAGCATCACCCGACTTATTTATGACAAAATTAAAACTTTGACATGTTTTTTTTTAATTTCTTTTTGGTTATTTTAGAAAAAGGTGGCGTTGGACCCGATGAGGGTTGCCTACGTATCTCACATCCGGTGAGAAACAAACCCGTGTAGTTCGGGCAGATCATGAATAAGTAAATGAGCTAACTTTTTTTTAATTTTATTTTATTTTTTGCAGGAAAGACTTATAAAGAAGAAAGGGAGCATTTTTGCAAAGAAGAATTTCTAAGAAAATATTTTTGAAATTTTACTTTCAATGAAAGAAATGCTTCTAAAAGTATTTTTTTTGAATTTTGAATATTCTTTTCAACTTTGAAAGAAGAAGGAAAATATTTTCGGATTTTTTATTTTATTATATATTTTTTTATTTTATTTTATTTTAAATAATTAAAAAGACTTTCTAAAGAAGTCAATAATGGAAAATATTTTTGGATTTTTTTGTTTTGAAAATTGGGGGTCTAAAAAACTTTTCTAGACTTTTGGCAAGACAAATATTTTTGCAATAAATAAAGATATATATATATATATATATTTTGGAAATAAAGAAAAACTTTTTGGATATATATATATATTTGCAACAAATAATAAAACCACTTTCAACGCCCGACTCTTTTTTTTGGCATTTTCATAAACAAATAAATAAATAAAAAAAACATTTTAAAAACAAGATTCTTTTTCATTTTCATTTTCATGGCAAGACAAACTATTTTTTTCTATTTTTTTTTATTTTTATTTTCCCTTTGCTTTTAATAAAACAAACTAATAAGACATTTTTTTTCTCATTTTCTCAAAATTTCGGTAGAGTTTTGACAGTATTTGGGCATTGAGTTTTTTTCAAAAATAAACAATCAATTCCTTAACCGCTATTTCTTTTTTTTTCAATTTCAAAATATTATTCTTGATATTCAAAAGTCGGTCAACACACAAGTCCGAATCAAATAAAACTAAATGCGCGAATAGCAGCAAGTAAGATGCATCAGGATGGTCATTTTCATTTTTTAGTACACCTGTCCTAGACAGACCCAACCCTTGTGTTGAGCCTCCAAAGTCAAATGCACGTGATGCAAACAAACGTTCCTACTAGGGATCTGGCATGAAGCTGAGTTATTCTAGGTTCATAACCTGGGTATTTGTTCTAGACTGTGTACCCGAGCGGACAACTCGAGTCGAGGAGGGGGCTATGTACCGGGGACCCCGCGGGATCGTCCGGCTTTGTAACTTGTCCGGCCTCTTTCTTATTTCAGGTATTGACACTAACAGAATAGGGAGTCTCGACCAGCGAGCTTCTCCCCGGAGGTAAGAACTAAAAAGAGAAGGGTTTCGGCACAGTTTATATACAATTCAGATAATATCAAAGCGGTAAAAGCATCAATTAGCACATTGAGCCGAAACATGTGACAAAATCAGATAAAACCAAATATAACAATTTATATAAGCTCGAATTTCTAACCCTGAACCAGTGGTTCTGGGTATTCATCCCCAGCAGAGTCGCCAGAGCTGTCACACCTCCTTTTTTCGCCCCCGCGGGGGCGTAGGAGTTTTTTCCAATTAAAGGACAATCGAAACGGGATTTGTTTATTTATTTCAGAGTCGCCACTTGGGAGATTTAGGGTGTCCCAAGTCACCAATTTTAATCCCGAATCTAGGAAAAGAATGACTCCATATTACAGTCTACGTACCAGAAATCTGGATAAGGAATTCTGTTAACCCGGGAGAAGGTGTTAGGCATTCCCGAGTTCCGTGGTTCTAGCACGGTCGCTCAACTGTCATATTTGGCTTGATTATCTGATTTAATACATGTTGAACCTATGTGCAAAATTTAACTTTTAACCGCTTTTATCATTTACTGTTATTTTTATCAAGGAATTGCAACGTTGTGAAAATGTATCTCAAACCGCGTCACAATCAATGTATCCGTGGTCGTTGACACACTTTGACTCCGTTGAGATTTGGATTTGGGTCACATAAATATGCACCCGAGTTTAAGAAGGTAAGATTTATTAAGGCGCGCCCTAAAGAGACTAACGTATTGTTATTTTAGGAAGAGGCCGTGAAGGTTCATTAAATGGCCAAATCCAAAGTCTAGTCAATGGTTATGTATTTATTGAGGGCCCCAGCGATGTGTGATTTATTTGGCGAGGCTCGTCTCATTTTTATTTTTTAAGGATAAACCTACAGTGACTACATTTCTTCTATTAAGTTTGTCTCTAAAATAAAAGCAAAATCCCTCAATTAATTACGAGTTTTTATTTTATTTATTTAAGAAAGCATGACATACTAATTGCTAGATTAATACAAATATTGATGAAAAGGAATTTTACTCAAAAAATTCGAAATTATAAATAAAATAAAAATTCGACAACTAATATTCAAAAGAATCAAATACAGCTAGATTAAAACTCAGCATTGTTATAAAAAAAACTATTGAGATTAATTATTCACAACCATTTGAAACTAGATTTAACCATAATTACTAAAGCTTATTAGAAAGTTTATTAGACATAAACGTTCTTCTAATCTTGCCTGAACTCAAATCATGCCTTAATGCCTAATTTACGAATGCTTGTTTAGAAGTTTGTCCATCCTGAATGATTGTTTTACCGCATATTTGATTAAAAATTGTTTGATATTATTATGTTTCGGGTTGAATGCCATATTTGGGCCTCTTGCCAACTATTTGGACCCTTAGGGAATTTTACTGCTATTTTCTCACTGTTTTGATTTTATATCTGTACTCAGTCATGCTATATTATACTGTTTTCATAATTCAGCCATGTTTACTCTGTTTTAATACTTTAAATGATAATTTGGGTTGAGCATCATATTTTTATTGTGCCCGAGAGGCTTTTAGAGACTTCTGACTAAGTAAGGCCAACGGCCTATGTTGTGAGGATACTTTTGGGTCGGGTTGCACGCCGCAACAGTGATACACTGATTTATGATTAAGAGGCCGAGGGCCTGAGATTGTACGCCATGAGGTGGCTGGTTGATATGAGGCCGAGAGCCTATTGATTATGCCACGAGATGGCTTGATATTGCGCTTGGGCCGTAAGGGGCCCCTCCCAGAGTTTGTACATCCCCAGTGAGCGCGGGTACCCATTGTGATGTGAGATATAGCCCGAGGGGCTGGTGTTGTTCCATATTGTTGCCCGAGGGGCTGATTCTATTGGTATTGTGCCCGATGGGCGATTTTTATGTGTTTATCTTTTCTAGCTGCCTGTCATTTACTTGTTTAACTGTTAAAAAGGTATTTTAAAGAAGCTTAAACTGAACTAAGGTGTTTTATGAGATTTCACTGTTTTATTGCATTTTACTGGTTTTACTCTGCCTCTTTATAGCATGTTATTGTGTTTTTACGTGATTTCTTATCGCTCAGTCTTCATTTATTGTTATTACTCACTGAGTTGGAGTACTCACTTTACTCCCTGCACCATGTGTGCAGATTCAGGCGCTTCAGATCCGAGGTTTCATACCCTCAGTAAAACATTTACAATCATTACTCACCTAAATCTGGTCCAAACTCTAGCCTGCGACACCTTTGCCCCTCGAATCGGCCCCCACTTGCGTCGAATCTATCCAAAATAATAATCACGACGTCAAAATATGCTAAGGGAATGAAGCCCATGCGAAAATAATCAATTTACAACATAAATACCGAAATTAACCAAAACCCGACCCCCGGGCCCACGTCTCGAAATTCGACAAAATTTACATCAATAGATTCCTTATCTCCTACAAGTTCATACATATCAAAAGTCCCAAAATCCGACCACAAATGGCCCATCAAATCCTCAAGTCAAGGTCTCCAATACAAAGCCCTAATACCCAACTTTTAACCCTTAATTTCCATTAATCTTAAGCTAAATCAGTGAAATAATGCCATAGGATCGATTATTAGGTTCAAACATCTTACCTCCAGATGTTATCCCTTGAATCCTTCTTCAAAAGCTCCCAAAAAGCTCCAAAACCGACTTGAAATGGTGAAGAACAACTCAAAAATCGCGAAGAAATCCTTTTATACCTTCTCGCCCTGGCTTTTCGCACCTGCGGTCCATAACTCGCTCCTGCGCAACCGCTTTTGCGGCCATCACTTAAGCCTCAATTTCCGCATCTGCGATGCACCATCTGCATATGCGCCATCGCAAATCCGGTTCCTTAACCGCTTCTGGGGTTCCTGCCTTCTTGGCTCCTTCTGCGACTGGTCTTCCACTTCCCAACCGTAGATGCGGTTATGACAGCAGTCCTACAACTTCAGCTGCCATTTCCAAATTTCTATCTTTCCGTCAACCATCCGAAATCACCCCGAGGAACCCGGGACCTCAACCAAAAGCACAAACAAGTCACATACCACCATCCAAACTTATACCAATCTTCAAAACACCTCAAACAACATCGAATCAACCAAAACACATCGAATTCAAGCCTAAGGTTCCAAAATCTTTTGAATTACACTTTTGATCAAAAAGTCTATCAAACCACATCCGAATGACCTGAAATTTTGCACATACATCCCAAATGACACGACGGACCTACTACAACTCCCGGAATTCCATTCCGACCCCTATATCAAAATCTCACCTATCAACCGGAAAATCCCAAAATTCCAATTTCGCCAATTCAAACCTAAATCTACTTTGGACCTTCAAAACACGTTGCGATCACACTCCTAAGTCCCAAATCATCTCTCGAAGCTATCCGAGCCATCGTAATTCACATCCGAGCCCTCTAACACATAAGTCAACATCCGGTTGACTTTTCCAACTTAAGTTTCCTCAAAAGAGACTAAGTACCTCAAACCTTACCAAAACCTCTCCGAACCCGAGCCAACCAATCTGATCACACATAGCACCAGTAAAGAAAGCAGTAAGAAGCAGAAATGGAGAAACAGAGTGGTAACTCATGAAACGACCGGCCGGATCGTTACAGTAACGGTCCAAAAAATCAATCCAAAGCCGAAACCGACGATGGCGCGGGGCTTGGCTTCTTCTCAACTCTTGAAGAGCTAGAAGAAGTGCAATTGTATATATACCCATCAAAACTCTTTTCCTCCTCCAATATGGGACAACGTCCCTTTATCAAATAGGAAAATTAAAAAAAAAAATTATTTTCCCTCCATTTTCCATTCACTCTATTTTAACCTCTAAGAAGCTTTAACCCAACATATATCACAAAAAAGGTATATTAAAAAAGGAGCTAAAATATGACAAACAGTGTGTTTCTAACGTTTATTTACAAAAGATAACTATTACACTACAAATGCAAGGCTCCATAGTTCTCAAATATCTTCAAATAGCGTATGGATCATGATTTTTCAAGGAGGTGTAATTAGCTTGTATAATATTTGAACAAGAAATTTTACTTTTTTCTACTCTTTCATGATTTCAAAAAGATGGCCATTTTTATTGGCATTGCTTCATCGATGAATGGTTTCCCAAGAAATTATATCTGAGAGCCTTGGACATGAAGCAAAAATCCCATGGCATTCATCACCAAAATTTCAATACACGATCAATTTTGTAAGTTAGTGCACATTCCTGCATCATAAATAATAGAACCCCATCAAGATAACTGTGAGAATCATGTGCATTGTCTGCCCTTGTCAAATGGCTTTCATACGAATTGCATTAACATAAAGCAAGGTTTTAGCAAGTGAATCCGAAGCATCCAAAAAATCACCATAATTTTTTTGTTGAATTTCTAGCTTTTCAAATTATCATAAGTTAAAAGATGCATGAGTTTGGGATAAATTTTATATATATTGTAATACTTCATATTCAAGTTGGGATATTTTTGTCATTTAATGTTACTTAAACTAAAAAAAAAGAAAACAAGAAAAACCTAGCTAATTAAATGGGCAAAAGCCCATTGTACAGTGACGGAAAATAAAGAAAGGAAAGGTAAAGAAAGGCAAGCACAACAGAAGCTAAAAAAAAAGAAAGAAAGAAAGAAAGAAAGAAAACGGGTGTGCTTCAGAGAACACACAAAAGGGATTTTAAAAGGAAAAGAAGAAGAAGAAAAAGGTCGGAACCAAACCTTAGAGAAATTTTAAATACGCATTGGTTTTTACGGGTAATACTTGAAGTTCTCAGCTGGGTTCTTTTCTTCTGGTAATTCTTTTTATCTCAATTCATATATTTGAAGGGTTTCACAAGGTATAAGAAATTAAATACCAATAAGAATTATTCTGGGCAAAGTAAGAGTCAAACATGAAACCTTGAGGGTTGGGTATTCTAAATTAGTCATGAATTAGCCTAAACAAGAAAATTAACACGAGATCGATGTTGATGTGGTTATAGATTGATTGAAGAAAGTTGTACGGATCGCTCGAGGTGACGAGTTTGGTATTTCACACGAGTACAGTGAGTAGTAATCTTACCGCAATTTGTGTTTTCATAACCAACATGATTTACACATGATTTTTAATATGAATATAACACCGATTAATTTTAGTTGCATGTGGGACAAGTCTTTTACTCGATATGATACCGAAATAGTTATTTGACATGATTGCCGTTGTTTTAAATATTCTTGTTGTCACTAGATATGTTTTACCGTTACTTGAATTTACTGTTATCGAAATGAAATTACATGATTTGATAAGAACGAAAATTCCCTATATTGTTTTAAAATATTTTCCTATGAGTATATACTGATACAGAGACAACTATAAATGAGAGTAGACTTTGAAGGATCCCGTAGCTAACGGCGGGTTCGTTAGACCTGGCGCACCTTGTATTTACCGATTACAAAGTACAGTTATATCCCTCGCTAGTTGGAAGGTAGAACTAGCATACCGTTACCGATTTTTCTCGAGTAGGGACTACCGTTATATTTGACTTCTTGCAAAGAAGTCCACAGTTATATCGATTACATGATCCGTTTATTGAAACCTCCCAAATGTGAATATTGATATTATACAGAGGTTACCGAGCTTATTACTGAACTGTTAATTGTATTATACTACAAGAAAAGCATGATGAGACTGAAAATTTTTTATTGTTTCTGAAAGGGAATTTTAATGTTATTTTCTGTTTATTATACTAGCATATTTTTTTGACTTGTCCCCAATAAAAACGGTTGTGGTTAAGTGTTATTACTCCCTGAGCTAGCGGCTCATTCCCCACAAATTTGTTTTACAGAGACAGCAGTTGACGCAGGCGAGGATTTCGTTAATTAGAGCGCACAGGTTGATAGTTCCTTGTGAGACTCACACTTGTCGCGTGGGCGGAGGTTTTATTTAATGTTTTGATTTTTTTCTTTGAACTCTTAGAGTCGCTCCATAGTCAATGTTTTAGTGTCATGAGTATTCTTTTGTTATTATAGTCTTATGTTGAGTATCGTTCTTTATTATCAAAGTTGGAGATAAATTAGTAATTCTGGTTGTTAGTGGGTTGATTAGTAATGGTGGAGATTTGTTTTGGTTAATTGATAAGTTATCAATTGTTTGGTATGATATTAGGATGTTTGGTTGTTGATTTGAGATATGAAATTTTTTTGTGATAGTCCAAAAACAGGGGAAACTCTGTTCGATTTTCTGTAAAACACCGATGAGGCTTACTTGGGAGCACTTGCTCCTAAGCGCCGGTCACGATCCTAAATTAGGTCGTGACAAAGTTAGTATCAGAGCTTAGGCTTTAAGTCCCGAGTCATGGAGCAATGTTTAGTAGAGACTTGTTCATGGTTATGTAGGCGCACATACTTATGATCTTGAGGCTACTGAACAACTAGGAATATTTTTCCTTCTTTCATTCTTTGATCGTGCGTTGAGATAACTTGAGATTGACTTTGGAATATTTCTGTCGCAGATGGTTAGGACACGCACACCCTCATCTGCTGGACGTGGTGCCAGACTTGGTACTACCTGGGGTGGCGGTCAAGTTGGGGTTCATCAAACTAGAAGACAGATTGCTCCTCAACCTGAAGTTGGGAACATGGGTCAACCCCAAGCTGCTATGCCAGATCAAGTGCAAGGGCAGGGAGTTCAGGACGCTCCACCACCAGTGCCAATTGTTGTACCTACTGTTGCCTTACCTGCAGACGCAGTGGAAAGGTTATTGAATATGTTAGAGGCATTGGTGCCTGCTCAGGGTGGAAGTTCAGCTCCTCAGGCTACTTTACAGACACAAGCACCTACACAGACTTAGACTTTCGGGAATAAGGAAGTATCCCTACAAGAGTTTCTGAAATTGAAATCACCAAAATCCACAGGTTCTGATAATTCAACAGATCCTCAAAGTTTCTTGGATGGGACATTCAAGGCATTACATGCTCTTGGATGTTCTAGTGAGAGAGTCATGGAACTCGCAGCATACAAACTAGAGGATATGGCCAAAACATGGTATGAAACTGTATTGCTAGGAAGGCCAGCAGGATCAGCACCACTGATATGGGACGAGTTCACAAAGTTGTTCAAGAATCATTTTCTTCCAGACAGCCTGATGCAAAAATATGCTAGAGACTTTGAGAGATTGGTTCAGACTCCAGATATGGATGTGTCAACATATAACACTAAGTTTTGTAAGTTGGCTATATATGCTCCTTACTTAGTGTCTACCGAAGAAACTCGAGTTCAGAGGTTTGTTGATGGATTGATTGGTCGTCTATACACTGGAGTAGCCCCACAGATGAAGACTTTATTCTACTCTACTCTGATGTAGTCGACCTTGCTAGAAAGATTGAAAACAAGGGATGTGATGAGCGTACAGCTAGTGATTTACATAAGAAGGCTAAGACAGGAGGGGCTTTCAGTGGCGGTTTTAGTGAAAATAGAAGAGTAGGAAATCAGGGACAACAACAACAGGGTTCTCAGACAAGGACACATGTATCTTCACAGTCCACATACATTCCACATTATAGACAAGGTAATAGGGGACCATCATCTTCTAGACATCGTAATTTTGGGCAGATATATGCCACGACTCCAGTCTGCTAGACCTGTGGTAGATCACATTTGGGACAATGTCGTGTTCTAACTGGAGAGTGCTTTAGGTGTGGCCAGTTGGGACATCACTTGAGGGATTACCCTCAGCCTCCGAGAAATTTCAACCAGGCTTCTATTCAGTCAGCTGCACCGACTCAGACTACTCGTAATACTTCAGGTGCTACAGGTACAGAAAATAGAGGTCGAGGTGCTGAAGAGCGTGCTACTGTGAATCAAGGATAAGGGAATGCTGATAGAGGTCAGGCGAGAGTTTTTGCATTTACTAGACAGGATGCTCAGGCCTCGAATGTTGTGGTTACATGTATTATTTCTGTCTTTTTATTTGATGCACTTGCGTTGATTGATCCGGGATCTACTCACTCCTATGTGTCCTCGTACTTCGCTTTAGGTTTAGTAAGCAACCTGAGCTATTGAATGATCCTTTTCTAGTTGCTACTCCTGTTGGAGAGTCTCTATTAGCTGAATATGTGTATCGTGCTTGTCAGATTCGGGTTGAGGATAGAGATACTCTAGCTGAC
Organism: Nicotiana sylvestris; assembly: GCF_000393655.2. Lineage (NCBI taxonomy): Eukaryota > Viridiplantae > Streptophyta > Magnoliopsida > Solanales > Solanaceae > Nicotiana > Nicotiana sylvestris. Next base: position 31,246,200 of record NC_091068.1, read on the forward strand.
CTTATTGTACTTGATATGATTGACTTTGACATGCTGATGGGAATGGATTGGTTATCTTCTTTCTATGCTATAATTGTCATGCAAAGATAGTTAAGTTTGAGATACCAAATGAACCCAGTTTTATTCTAATAGGGAGTCAGGTTCTAGAGATTTGCAAAGTTGTATCTTTTATGAAAGCTCAATGACTTTTAAAGAAAGGTTTTTTGGGTCTCTTAGCTATTGTAAATGACACAAGAAAAGAAACAGTTAGTATAGAAAATGTACCAGTAGTGAGAGAATTTTTTGATGTATTTCTTGAATAATTACCAGGATTGCCTCCAGTATAAGAAATAGATTTTTGTATTGATTTGCTACATGAAACGCATCCCATATCGATACCCCTATATCGAATGGCATCAGCAGAGTTGATGGAGCTAAAGCAACAGTTATAGGATTTATTAAATAAGGGTTTTATTAGACCTAGTGTATCACCATGGGGTGTACCAGTACTGTTCATAAATAAGAAACATGAATTCCTGAGAATGTGCATTGACAACAGGCAGTTGAACAAGATAACAATATGCAATATATATCATTTGCCTCGTATAGATGACATGTTTGATCAGTTACAACGAGCCGCCCACTTTCAAATATTGACCTCTATTCTGATTATCATTAACTTAGAATCAAATATGAAGATATATCTAAGACTGCTTTCAGAACTCGATACGGGCACTATGGGTTTCTTGTGATACCTTTCGGGCTGACTAATGCTCTAGTGGCATTCATGGATTTAATGAATAGGGTGTTCAAGTAGTTTCTGGATAGATTTGTAATAGTATTTATTGATGATATCCTGATATATTCTCGTAGCCAAGGAGAACACGAGGATCATCTCAAGACTGTATTGCAGACATTGCGAGAATATCAGCTTTATGCTAAGTTCTTGAAGTGTGAATTTTGGCTAAACTTGGTATCATTTCTGGGGTATGTTGTTTCCAAAGATGGAATTATGGTAGATCCTAAGAAGACAGAAGTTGTGCAAAAATGGGCCAGACCTACTTCTCTTATAGAGATTCGCAGCTTTTTAGGCTTTGCAGGCTATTATAGGCATTTTGTACAGGATTTATCTAGAATAGCAGCGCCACTAACCAAGCTAACACAGAAAAATGCAAAGTTTCAGTGAACAGAGAAATGTGAGCAAAGCTTTTAGAAACTCAAAATGTGTCTGACAACTGCACCAATATTAGCCTTACCATCAGGTTCTAGAGGATTTTCAATATTCTGTGACGCCTCGAGGGTGGGATTAGGATGTGTTCTCATGCAAAATGGTCGTGTTATTGCTTATGCTTCGAGAAAATTGAAAAAACACGAGCAAAACTATCCTACACATGATTTGGAGATGGCTGCAGTAGTATTTGCTCTAAAAATTTGGAGACATTATCTATACGACAAAACTTATGAGATTTATACTGACCATAAAAGTCTCAGTAGAGAGATCTAAATCTTCAGCATCATTGGATGGAACTACTCAAAGACTATGATTGTTCTATTTTGTATCATCCTGGAAAAGCCAATGTGGTGGCTGATGCATTGATTAGAAAATCTATGGGGAGTTTGGCACATATAGCTCCTACAAAGAGACTTTTGGCCAAAGATATTCAGAGACTACAAGATATAGGTATCAGATTTAATGTCGGAAATTCAGAGGCATTGTTGGTTTGTGCTCAGACTAAGTCTTCATTAGTTGAGCGCATTAAGGCCACCCAATAAGAGGATGAACGATTATGCAAATACAGAGATGAGGCCTTAGCTGGTAAAACCAAGGATATAATTGTTGAAAGTGATGGTGTTGTTCGAATGGGTGACAGGCTATGTGTACCATACGTAGATGGGTTGAGACATGATATTCTTAAAGAAGCTCACAACACTAAATAAACTATACATCCTGGATCCACAAAAAATGTACCATGACCTAAAGCAATTTTATTGGTGGGAAGGTATGAAGAAAGATGTTGCTAACTTTGTTTCTAGTTGTTTGACTTGTCAGCAGGTCAAGGTTGATCATCAACGACCTGCAGGACTACTATAACAAATTGAGATTTTAGAGTGGAAATGGGAAAGAATTACTATGGATTTTTTCATCGGGTTACCACGAACCCTTAGAGGTTATGACTCTGTATGGTTGATTGTAGATCGACTGACGAAATCAGCACAATTTTTGCTAGTGAAGACTACATATGGTGGAGTGAGGTATGCACAGATATTTATGAACGAAATTGTCCGACTTCACAGAGTTCCAGTATCCATCATATCTGATAGAGGATCACAGTTCACTTCACACTTTTGGAAATCTTTTCAAGAAGCATTGGGTACACGAGTAGATCTTAGCACTGCATTTCATCCATAAATAGATGGGCAGTCTAAACGTATTATACAGATTTTCGAGGATATGTTGAGAGCTTGCATTCTTGAGTTTGGAGGTAGTTGGGACACTTATCTACCTTTATCTGAATTTGCTTACAACAATAGCTTCCAGTCCAGTATTCAAATGGCACCGTACAAAGCATTGTATAGTATAAGATGTCGTTCTCCTATCGGATGGTTTAAGGCTAATGAGACTAACTTATTAGGACCTGACCTAGTACAAGAAGCTATAGACAAGGTCCAGTTGATCAGACAGAGATTGTTGCAACTCAAAGTAGATAAAAGTCTTATGCTGATAAGAGAAGAAGAAATTTAGTGTTCACAATTGGGGACAAAGTGTTCCTACGAGTCTCCCTTATTAAATGTGATGCGGTTTGGGAAAACAGGCAAGTTGAGCCCCAGGTTTATATGACCATATGAGATACTAGACCGAGTGGGAGCGGTGGCTTATCGTTTGGCACTTCCTCCTGAGTTATCTTTTATTCACCCAGTGTTTCATGTCTCAATGCTAAGGAAATGTATATCAGACTCATCTCAGGTGCTTGAAGCACCTACTATACCGCTTGATGAGATGTTGTCTTACGAGGAGGAACCAACGGCTATTGTTGATAGGCAAATAAGAAAGCTACGGTCAAAGAAAATTGAGTTCGTAAAAGTCTTATGGCAAAATCATATAGTTGAAGAAGCTACTTGGGAAATAAAAGATACTATGCGAATCAAGTACCCCCATTTGTTACAGTCCACAAGTACGTACTTGAGTTAAAATTTAGGGACCAAATTTCATAAGGTGGGGAGAATGTAATACTTCATATTCAAGTTGGGGTATTTTTGTCATTTAATGTTAATTAAACTAAAAAAAGAAAAAGAAGAAAAAATTAGCTAATTAAATGGGGAAAAGCCCATTGTACGGTGATGGAAAACAAAGAAAGAAAATGTAAAGAAAGGCAAACACAATAGAAGCTAAAAAACGAACGAAAGAAAGAAAACGGGTCTGCTTCAGAGAACGCACAAAAGGGATTTCAAAAGGAGAAGAAGAAAAAGGCTCGAACCAAACTTTGAGAAACCTTAAATACGCACTAGTTTTTACGGGTAATATACAAAGTTCTCAGCTGGGTTCTTTTCTTCTGGTAATTCTTTTTATCTCAGTTCATATATTTGAAGGGTTTCACAAGGTATAAGAAATTAAATAACAATAAGAATTATTCTGGGTAAATTAAGAATCAAACATGAAACCTCGAGGGTTGGGTATTCTAAATTAGCCATGAATTAGCCTAAACAAGAAAATTAACACGAGATCGATGTTGATGTGGTTATAGATTGATTGAAGAAAGTTGTACAGATCGCTCGAGGTGACGAGTTTGGTATTTCACACGAGTATTGTGAGTAGTAATCTTACCGCAATTTGTGTTTTCATAACCTACATGATTTACACATGATTTTTAATATGAATATATTACCTATTAATTTGAGTTGCATGTGGGACAAGTCTTTTACTCAATATGATACCGAAATAGTTATTTGACATGATTGCCATTGTTTTAAATATTCTTGCTGTCACTAGATATGTTTTACCGTTACTTGAATTTACTGTTATCAAAATGAAATTACATGATTTGATAAGAACCGAAATGCCCTATATTGTTTTAAAATATTTTCCTATGAGTATATACAGATACAGAGACAAGTATAAATGGGAGTAGACTTTGAAGGATCTCGTAGCTAATAGTGGGTTCATTAGACCTGGCGCACCTTGTATTTACCGATTACAAAGTACAGTTATATCCCTCGCTAGTGAAAAGGTATAACTAGCATACCGTTACCGATTTCCCTCGAATAGGGACTATCATTATATTTGACTTCTTGCAAAGAAGTCCACAGTTATACCGATTACATGATCCGTTTATTGAAACATCCCAAACGTGAATATTGATATTATACAATGGTTACCGAGCTTATTACTGAACTGTTAATTGTATTATATTACAAGAAAAACATGATGAGACTAAAAATTATTTATTGTTTCTGAAGGGGCATTTTGATATAATTTTCTGTTTGAGATACTAGCATGTTTTTCTGACTTGTCCCCAATAAAAAATGGTGTAAGCACGTGATTTTTGCCCTATATGAGAATTACTCCCAAAAAATTCAAAAATAAAATGATTTTTCTTTGGTGTGCAATTTTGTGATATTTTGTGATATTTTGAATAATTATTTGTATTTGTCTATGCGTGTTTATTTGCTAAATTAATAAAAAATACAAAAATATGTCGCATTTTGCATGTAGGATTTAATTCTACAATTGATAGTAATTAAATTTGTTTTACAAAAATTAAAAATTACAAAAATAGGCATCGTTTGCATTTTTAGCATTTAATGTCCAAATATACAATTTTATGCTTAATTAATACTTAATTGTGCGTTAATTGTTATTGGGAGTTAATTTGCGCTTTTATAACTTAATTTAGTTCTTAATAATAGTTTAAGTATTTTTATAATTTAGTTTTAGAAAAATAAAAGAAGAAAAGAGAGCGAAAATATAAAGAAAGTCGGAATTGGGCCTCTTCTTCAATTTCAAGCCACAGGCCCAAAAATGGCACAATCTTCCCTACGACCCAGTCCATTTCGAACTGGGTCGACCCAGTCCATAACCCAAAAGACCCAAAAACAAAACAAAAAGAAGACAAAAACCCTAAAAGAGTTAACCCATCCGCCACCCCTCCTATTTGCTTCATCTTCTCCAACCTCCAAACCCCACCTCCCATGGCTTCCCTTTACCTTCAACCTCAAGCAGCCCTGGCTACACACACACTGTTGCAGCGTCAACCTTCTCCAAACAGACCCAACAAGCTTCACTTCATCGCCTTCGGAGCTCCCTCATCGCCATCGATGCCTCGTCGATTTCATCATGCTTCTTCCTCGCGTCCAGCCATTGATGCTACTGTTCACGCAGTTGTGCCTGTGTCGTCACTTCATCTTCTTCGTCCAATGAACAACAGTCCAGCTACTTTTTCTTCGTGTTCGTCAACGCTCGTTGCCATGGCTGCTGTCGCGACTGCGTCTCCTCTTCGTCGACCGCGGCTATCGCCGCTACTTCCGAGCACGTCGAGCTGCTGCCATGGTCGACCAGCTGCTCCTGTTCCGAGCACGTCAACTGCTGCCCGTGTCCAGCTGCGATGAGCAACCATGGCTGCTCTGAACGGATGTCGCCGCTATTTCTCCTTAACCTCCATTGCTACTGCTTCGACGTTGTTTCAGCCGAATCCTTAAGTTCGAATTCGTCGTTGGTTAGTCGTTCGTCGTTTCAATCCGGTTAGTAGTTTTGAATTTTATTTTGTCCATTTTCGTTTTTATATTTCTCAAAGTTAAAATCGTTAAATATTTGATTCTTGTTTTGTTCGTTGTTCATCGTTGAAATCGTTTTTCTAGTTTGTTCATGTTCATGTGCTTTGTTAAAATTAATTTTCAGATTTCAAAATAGAAGTTTAATTAGTTGTTTTCATGTTTATTTCATGTTTGTATTATTGTTTAAGTGAATATTTGTTAGTTTAATATTTGTTAGATTCAAATTGAAATTTAATTAATTGTTTCTTCAATTTGTTTCATGTATTTGATGTATTTTCCGGAAATTGTTAATATTGTTAAGTTCAAGTTTAAATTCATAATTGTTTCTTCTTAGTTTTTGTTTTGTCATTTGCCTAAAAGAATTTAGTTGTAATAAGGGAAGTATGTTGGTTTTAGTCATTTGAATCCGTCGTTTTTATTTTTAGATTTAATTCATGTTCATATTATGTTTGTTTGATTTTGAATCCGAAATGTGTATAGTTTGATTTCTTGTTTACCATTTGTGATTATTTCTTGAATTGGTCTCATAATCTTGTTTAAAGTTTAATATAAGAATTGTTTGTTGTAATGTTGTTAGAGTGGATTTTAAGTTCAATATGATTGAATTTAGAAATCTAAATATACTTGTTTGTTGTTGTTGTTGAATCCGAAAATAGGATTGTTTGTTGCTAAAATATTGTTCAATCAAATTTTAGTTGTTCTTTGTTGTTCAATTTGTGTTCATGTGATTTGTTGTTGAAATGTTGAAGAAATCATGTTCATGTGATTTGTTGTTGAAATGTTGAAGAATTCATGTTCATGAAATTTGTTGTTTGAACATTGTTAGAAATTAATCATATTGTCTATATTTTGGTTAAGTTTGATTAATTGATGTGTTATAGCTGATGGGTAGTTTGGTAATTTATAGTACTTTCGGGGGTAAAATAGTAATTTGCAATAGGGTCGGAGGGGTAGTTTAGGAATTGTACATTTTGTAATTGTTTATTTGAAGCATGGGGGACAAAATGAAATGGGGTGGGTTGTGATATGATTATTTAATATAAAGGGGGGACAAGACAAAATTTAGTGGGGGAAATCTTGCATTATTTTATGTTAGGCATGGGGGACAAAATATAATGGGGTGGTGTGATATGTTTATTTAATGTAATGGGGATGAGTGGGAAGATAATAGGTTTGGTAGAGAAAATGGGTTGATTTTAATTGATTAAAAGATTTATGGGATGAGATATAAGTAGAAGTCTTGAAATCAGATATAGGGACAGAGAGATTAGAGAAAAAAGAGCTGAACATTTATTCCGAAAAAACATTGAAACTCTCAAGAAAAGAAAAAACATACAAAGAAAATAAAAAAAAAGTTGAAAATTAGAAGAGAAAGTCGTACACACCTGATAAATATTCTGGTATACAGGTGTAGAAATTAAGGGTTGAAGATTAACTAGCCTTTCAAAAATCTGAAAATTTTCCTTGGTTTCTGTCCGTTATTTTCGGCATTCCTGGATTTTATTTTGAATTTTTCAAATCTGTCACTGGGGTTTTTCGTTGACTGGTTATTGCTGGTTATTGTTGCTGTTGTTGTATTACGTATTACGTTGCTGACTTTCTTCTTCTTATATTGACAATATCAGGTACACAACTGTAATTTTGGCATTTTGTAAGCTGAAATGAAGAATGGAGTGTTAAATTTTTAATTTAGTTTTAATTGTTTTTTTGTATTGTATTTAGATTATTCATGTATTATTATTCTTTAAATCACTGTCATTTGGCATAACTAGGCATATTATAGTGACATATTAAATAACGCCTTAACCGAATTATTAGGAAATATATTTAAGCCTGATTACTAATTAAAACTGTTTAATAATAAAAATAGAAGAAATAACGTAAAAAATGGCGTTATTGAATCAGTTAGGCAAAAATTGAATAAGTTCCTTATTCATAAGGTTTTTCGTCAACGTTAAGTTAATCGGAATCATGTAGTTAATTTCAGTTAAAACATGAATTAGTTTGCGAATCAAGTATTAGGACATGATGTGAATTAAAACAAAGTTAGTTAAGGTTAAATTGTTTAATTTTTTAGAAATATGGTTTAGTAATCAAGTTTTTTTTTCAATTTTCAGTATTTGTAAATAATTAGTTTCAATAAGCTTAAGTCATACTAACAATATGAATTTAATCCAACTATGGTATAATTAGTTTTTTTTTTTTTGACAATTCCAGGTTGTATTTATAATTATAATTTTTATTACTTTCTGTTGATATTTGTTTTTCTCTTCTATTTAATATGTTATTTTTAAGAATGTAGAGATTGATTTTATACTTATAGACAAACTTAGTAATAATAAAAATGTAGTCATTAAAGGATATTCTTAAAATAAGGAAGGATTTTACTAAAAATAAATAGATGTAAATAATACAAAAATTTACAGGATTCTCTAATCTCATTTATTTATTTAATTATTTTTTAAAAAAAATACTTAGAATTTGGGATGGACTGTTTAGTGAATTTCACTTCCTTTCCCAAAGATAATGACGCGCTAGACTCTTTAGGCGCGATTTAATTAATTTTACCTTCTTAAACTCGGATGCGCATTTCATGCGACCCAAATCTAAATCCTAAAGCATTGAATAAAAATGTGTTCCGGATTGCGGGTGCATTTCATGTGACGTAATCCAAAGACATGTTTTAAACGATGTTCACAATTTTTTTTTAAAAAAATAATAATAATAATAAAGTGGTAAAAAGTTAAAATTGGCACATCGGTTCATAATTGTATTAAAATCAGATAAATAAGCCAAATATGACAATTGAGCGACCGTGCTAGAACCACGGAACTCGGGAATGCCTAACACCTTCTCCCGGGTTAACAGAATTCCTTATCCAGATTTCTGGTACGCAGACTGTAATATGGAGTCATTCTTTTCCTCGATTCGGGATTAAAATTGGTGACTTGGGACACCCTAAATCTCCCAAGTGGCGACTCTGAAATAAATAAATAAATCCTGTTTCGATTGTCCTTTAATTGGAAAAAACTCCCTTGTACCCTCGCGGTACGGAAAAAGGAGGTGTGACAGCTCTGGCGACTCTGCTGGGGACCTGACCCAGAACCACTGGTTCAGGGTTAGAAATTCGAGCTTATATAAATTGTTATATTTGGGTTTATCTGATTTTGTTACATGTTTTGGCTCAATGTGTTAATTGGTTGCCTTTTACCGCTTTGATATTACGTGAACTGTATATAAACTGTGCCGAAACCTATCTCCTCTCTGAGTCTTCTGAATCATGAAGAAGGGTGTACTTCGTACGACTTCTTTTCTGTATAGTGTCAAATCCCAATTTAGAACGAGGTTCGGACAAGTCGCAAAGCCGGTGAAGCTTCTGTATTCCCGGACTGCCGCCTCCTCCTCGGCTCGAGCTGTCCGCTCGGGTAAGCCAGGTCTAGAACAAACACCCAGGTTCTGAACCTAGTGTCACACCTCCTTTTTGCGCGCCCGCCCGAGGGGTAAGATGCGCGGGTTGAGTTTTTTCAATTTAAGTGACAATATTCGAAATGGGATTATTTATTTAATTCAGAGTCGCCACTTGGGAAAGGTTTAGCTTTTGGTGTCCCAAGTCACCGGTTTATCTTGAATCCCAAATCGAGGAAATTTTCGACTTTTCCAAATGAAGTCTGCGAACCAGAAATTCTAAGTAAGGAATTTTGTTGACCCGAGGGAAGGTGTTAGGCACCCTCGAATCCCGTGGTTCTAGCACGGTCGCTTAAATTGTTATAATGGCTAAATATCTGATTTAAATACATGTTGTGACTTATGTGCTTTTATTAAGTTTAAACCGCTTTTATCATTATCACTTATTTTTTATAGAATTGCAACGTCGTGAAAATGCATCTCGAACCACGTCACAATCAATGTGCCCGTGATCGTCAACACATTTTGACTTCGTTGAGATTTGGATATGGGTCACATCAATGTGCACCCGAATTTAAGAATATGATTTAATTGAGCCGCGCCTTAAGAGTCTAACGCGTTATTTTTTTTTTTTTGAAAAGGCCATGAGATTCACTAAACGGCCTAGCCCAGATTCTAAGTGTTGTGATTAGTTATTGAGGGCCCCGGGATTTGCATCTTTATTTGGCGAGGCTCGTCTCATTATTTTAGAAGGGTATCCTACAATGGCTACATTTCTATATTTTTTCAGAGATAGAAGAAAGAAAAATGTATGCTAATATATACTTTGGCCTAAACCCGACTCCTATCAATTTCTGATTAATTACTTATAAAGTGAGAAAACGTCATGCCTTACGGGAATGCTTTGGTCGAACAAAAAAATTACATATGAGATTGATGAAATGCAACACTTAATCCGAACATTTCTTAAGTTGAACTTACTAAACTTATTTGGACTAAGTTAAAGGATATACTGGCAAAGTAAAATGCTTTACTTTGACAAGAAATCATGTATGAGCTAACGAAATACAACACTTAATTCCGAACATTTCTTGAGTTGAATTTAACTAAACTTATGTGGACCAGTCTTAACTAAAAAAAAAACTAAATGAAACAGAAACAGTATTGTATGAGATCGAAGTGTACATGCCCATACTAAACAACAACTAACGAGCTAAAACACAAAAGGGTAAACTCAGTCGAATATTAGTACATACTTTCGAACCGTTGAATAAAACTGATCAATTTTCACAATGTACTATGAGTATTACAAAAAAATACTTGAACTTCTTCAACCTTTTTCATTTCATGCTTTCAAACTGATTCAATTACATCCGTATGGGACTTGAAATGTATACCTGGAAATGCTGAAAATGCAAAGGAGGAGAAGAAGAAGATGTGGAAATCAGCAGCAAAAGAAACAGGACTAGCAATAGCAGCAGGACAGGGCAGCAGCAAACAAAGCAACACAGCAGGACAGGCTCAAACACAGAAATGCAAACTATGGCCGATAGAAAGAAGCAGCCAAATGACAGCAACACCCAGTGGAGTAAAATCAGAACTCCAGGCAAAACAAACCAGTAGTAAATCAATGAAAGACACTCGACTAATAGACACAACTGGAACTTCCAAAGAATCAGAATTGATTTAACAAGTTGAACAACTGAAAAAGCCCAAATAACAACAGGAAGAAACAATTTCGGAATGTTGATTGTATACTTGCTATCTCTTAACCTCCCTCTATCTGTGCAATCCTATCCTTTTTCAATCCCCTCAGTCTAGGTATCCCTCTTTGTCTGTATCTCTTTGGATGTATTTCAAACTCTCTCTCTCAAAACTCCTCACTGTGTGTGTATATCTTTTTTTTTCAGCTCCTCTTCTGTCCCCCTTTTATAAGCTTAAATAACATCTCTTTTAACAATCTATTTTTCAGAATATCCCAGTACCCCTCCCATGTGCCTTCCATTTTTAATTCCAACTTTAGCTAATTAAGTATTAAACCCCATCAACATTCCCTGGCAGACTTACTTTTAAAAGGTTTAACACTTTTTTAAACTTAAAGCAAGGTATGGGCAGTAGAATATATCTAACAGCATATGCTGTCAAATTGTTTAAAACTTAAAAGCCTTCTTATGCAGAAAAACAGGCTGTGCACAAGGCACATGAGGTGCACCAATGCACATGCTGTGCACGAGTGCACATGCCTTCCAATTCAGAATTTAAACACAAACAATCCTTTTTACATTACTGATCAATTCAAACAAGCTATAAGTAAACAAAAACTGGTTCTTAATTGACTCAACAAATGCTTAGCAGAAGTAAATCGATTTGTTATTGTTCGGACAGTCGAAACTAATTGACGACACATGTCGACTCGACTATATTATCATTAACACACACAATCGAAGCCAAAAATCAAACATTCAACAGTATCGACATGCGATTTGAATTGTACTGGCTAAGCAAAGTGGTGCTCGAGAAGCCAAATGATCAGTTCAATGTTGAGAATCAACTAATTGCACACCACTTACATACACATTATCAGGGCAAATAGAAGGACTCATTCAAACAAACAGAAGTTCAGGCGAAGTGGAGAAGCACAGTTGATAGAAGTCAAGGACAGAAAACGAACAGACCCTTACAACAATCAAACGAACCAAAACAACTAAGAAAAGAAAGAAACTCACCTTAAACCGCAAAAGATCAAAACCTTAACTCGGACTTGGTCAGGCCTTTCTTAAGGCTGAACGGACTTTAAACGAAGTGTTTCTCAGATGAGAAACACTTTGATTAAAGTCCATTAGACCTTAATCTCTTCGGTTGAACCAGTGACGGAAGAACACAAAACTTTCAAACTTAGATCTAGGATTCAGGCTTCCCTGATCAGATTCGGACCAAACCAAGTATGGTTTGGTCACGAGGGGGTCTGGGGAGTGTCTGGTGTGAAGCTGGGGTTGGTTGGTGTAGATCGAGTTTTGACTCGAATCTTCAAATGAAGATTCGAGAACCTGGAGGGTGATTCGAACCAAACGGTTAACAGGTCTATGTTCAGGGTGGTGAGGGGGTTCTATGGTGTTCAGGGCTAGGTCACCGGCGTTCATGCCGCCGGTTTTCATGGTGAAGAGTACAGGGGCGGCTCTAGGGTTTGTGGGTTTGGGTGAAGACGACGAGGCTGGGGTATTGGATAGGGGGGCAGGGTAAGGATCTAGGCTTATATAGTTAGTGGGTGGGTTGATCTCAACCGTTAGATCAATCTAGATCTACGGTTTGGATCTGATGGTCTTAAGTGAAACGGTGTCATTTCAAGTGTTGAGGGTTGGGGTCGGCCCGGGTGAGACGGGTCGGGTTTATTGGTGGGTTATGGGGAATTGATCTTGGCCGTTGATCAATTCGAGATCAACGGCCCAGATCAACATGTACCAAAACGACGTCGTTTGGATTCTCTGGGCATCAGGTGGTCTGGACCGGGCAGGCCTGGGTTTTGGGCTGTTCGTTTGGGCCAATTTTGTTAAAATTGGCCCAAGTCCGGAAGGGAAGGGGTCCTTTCAATATATTTTTTTTATTATTTATTTCTTTTTTCTTATTTATTTTAAAACAAAACTAAGCCAAAAAATCAAATTAAAATTAAACACACACTCAATACAATTATTTGCACACACACACTAAAATATTTCAAAACAGGTAAAGTCAAACAAAAATAAAATCACGGACGAAGATGCCTATTCGTGATTTTCTATTTAACGACCGGATTACGGTTCGAATTATGCAGGACACATATATTTTTTTTTGAATTTTATTTTAATAAAGTAAATAAATAAAAATGGGCCGAAGTCACAAATAAATCAACAAGGTGCCGCACAGAAATCCAAAAATTGTACAGCAGGGCCAATTATTATTTTTTATTTCTTTTTGGAGCGATTGTCGTGCGAAACAAAAATCACGTGCTCACAGCTGCCCCTCTTTGTTCGGAAACACGAAGGGTTTTCGTGCAAAGATAAAGTGAGCGTGTATGAGCGATTTTTGCCTATAGACCACTCCGTATGAAGCATGTTTTTTTGAAAGATCTGACCGAATCTTGCTTCAAAGATTTCCTACATATCCTGGGCTAAACAGGAATCAGGTCAATGTAGTTCGGGAAGTTTTGGTAGCCGGGACTACCATGGGATTGCAATGCTTGCTGCTACTGCTGCTGCGGTTGTCACTGCTACGTTACTGACCGCCTTATTACAACCAAATGGAAATTGGAAACTGAGCTAAACTTATGTGTATGTCAACTGCTAGTTACAAGATTCCTATCTATGATTCTTTTACGACTTGATCTTGGGTCTTAGCTGATTCTGCTTGCAGACTCCGATCTGAATCTTGATGCTTGCGAGTTGTGGTGACCTGTTTAATCTCTGGGATACTGAGTGAGGCGCGACTGGCAGGGTTCAGGACCTTAATTAAATGCTGGAGTCAATCCGCCTTCCATTTACTCCGAATCTTGGGACATCTCTTTTTCTTCTTTGATTTTGAGTTGAGACTCATCTCGTGGGTCATTTCGATCCGTGTGGCTCGAGGTTAGACCTGGGGGAAAAACAAACAAACGAACGAAATTTTCTGCCCCAGTTTCACTAGGAAAATTTCGTTAATTATTCACCAGGAAGTTCATAAAATTGATGAAAGAGGATATGCATGCTCAGTTCAGGGTTGGAGCCCTAACACCGGCTAGCTGGGGAGAGGTTCGGTTTGGGGTTTAAAACCCTAACGCCGATCAAAGGAAGAATTCAGTTTAGGGTTTAAAACCCTAATGCTGATTGCATGGAAAAGCTCAGTTTAGAGTTTAAAACTCTAATGCTGGCTGAAAGGAAAAAGTTCAGTTTAGGGTTTAAAACCCTAATGCTGACTAAAAGGAAAATTCAGTTTAGGGTTTAAAACCCTAATGCTGATTGCATGGAAAAGCTCAGTTTAGAGTTTAAAACTCTAATGTTGGCTGAAAGGAAAAAGTTCAGTTTAGGGTTTAAAACCCTAATGCTGACTAAAAGGGAAAATTCAGTTTAGGGTTTAAAACCCTAATGCTGATTGCATGGAAAAGCTCAGTTTAGAGTTTAAAACTCTAATGCTGGCTGAAAGGAAAAAGTTTAGTTTAGGGTTTAAAACCCTAATGCTGACTAAAAGGAAAATTCAGTTTAGGGTTTAAAACCCTAATGCTGATTGCATGGAAAAGCTCAGTTTAGAGTTTAAAACTCTAATGCTGGCTGAAAGGAAAAAGTTCAGTTTAGGGTTTAAAACCCTAATGCTGACTAAAAGGAAAATTCAGTTTAGGGTTTAAAACCCTAATGCTGATTGCATGGAAAAGCTCAGTTTAGAGTTTAAAACTCTAATGCTGGCTGAAAGGAAAAAGTTCAGTTTAGGGTTTAAAACCCTAATGCTGACTAAAAGGAAAATTCAGATTAGGGTTTAAAACCCTAATGCTGATTGCATGGAAAAAGCTCAGTTTAGAGTTTAAAACTCTAATGCTGGTTGAAAGGGAAAAGTTCAGTTTAGGGTTCAAAACCCTAATGCTGACTAAAAGGAAAATTCAGTTTAGGGTTTAAAACCCTAATGCTGATTGCATGGAAAAAGCTCAGTTTAGAGTTTAAAACTCTAATGCTGGCTGAAAGGGAAAAGTTCAGTTTAGGGTTTAAAACCCTAATGCTGACTAAAAGGAAAATTCAGTTTAGGGTTTAAAACCCTAATGCTGATTGCATGGAAAAAGCTCAGTTTAGAGTTTAAAACTCTAATGCTGGCTGAAAGGGAAAAGTTCAGTTTAGGGTTTAAAACCCTAATGCTGACTAAAAGGAAAATTCAGTTTAGGGTTTAAAACCCTAATGCTGATTGCATGGAAAAAGCTCAGTTTAGAGTTTAAAACTCTAATGCTGGCTGAAAGGGAAAAGTTCAGTTTAGGGTTCAAAACCCTAATGCTGACTAAAAGGAAAATTCAGTTTAGGGTTTAAAACCCTAATGCTGATTGCATGGAAAAAGCTCAGTTTAGAGTTTAAAACTCTAATGCTGGCTGAAAGGGAAAAGTTCAGTTTAGGGTTTAAAACCCTAATGCTGACTAAAAGGAAAATTCAGTTTAGGGTTTAAAACCCTAATGCTGATTGCATGGAAAAAAGCTCAGTTTAGAGTTTAAAACTCTAATGCTGGCTGAAAGGGAAAAGTTCAGTTTAGGGTTTAAAACCCTAATACTGACTAAAAAGAAAATTCAGTTTAGGGTTTAAAACCCTAATGCTGATTGCATGGAAAAAGCTCAGTTTAGAGTTTAAAACTCTAATGCTGGCTGAAAGGGAAAAGTTCAGTTTAGGGTTTAAAACCCTAATGCTGACTAAAAGGAAAATTCAGTTTAGGGTTTAAAACCCTAATGCTGATTGCATGGAAAAAGCTCAGTTTAGAGTTTAAAACTCTAATGCTGGCTGAAAGGGAAAAGTTCAGTTTAGGGTTTAAAACCCTAATGCTGACTAAAAGGAAAATTCAGTTTAGGGTTTAAAACCCTAATGTTGATTGCATGGAAAAAGCTCAGTTTAGAGTTTAAAACTCTAATGCTGGCTGAAAGGGAAAAGTTCAGTTTAGGGTTTAAAACCCTAATGCTGACTAAAAGGAAAATTCAGTAAATAGGGTTTAAAACCCTAATGCTGATTGCATGGAAAAAGCTCAGTTTAAAGTTTAAAACTCTAATGTTGGCTGAAAGGAAAAGGTTCAGTTTAGGGTTTAAAACCCTAACGCTGACTGGCTGGGGATAAAGCTCGAGAATACTACATGATCTTTTTTTTTTTTTTTTGAGTTTTCTTGTTTTAATAGAAGATAAAAGGGAGTTTTGCGGGAACTTACCTTTTGAGTGAATTCCTTATTGCCAAAATGTTTCTTGTACCCGTGTACCTTCTTCTTTGGGCGACACCCGCTTCTTGCATGGTTGTCTTGGATCATTCCTGTTTCAACTTTTCAGACAAAGAAAAATTGTTAGTTCGGAAACGACGGTTGGTTCGGTGACCTTGATCGTTCCCAATTGCTTTGTTGCGTCTCTATTTTTGTTGCGAAGTCCTGCCATTGATTTGATTCGAATGGCGAAACTTTTAGACTGCTCAGGCTTGTATTTCCGGATTCTGTGATGATTTGCCTCGTAAGGCCTCTTTTTTTTGTCCCGTTTTGATTGAAGGTTCTCAACGGGGATTTTATTGGAGGTGTTCTGTGGGAACTTGTACAAAAGGAAGCTATGTGGGGGGAATATTTACAAAGTGGATCCTTTGTGCGGATTCTGTACAATGGGGTGTGCTGGGTTTTTGTTTCAAAACGGGTTTCCTAGGGTTTGTTGGGGTAAGCTTGTTGGGGAATATTTACAAAAGGACTCGCTGGGGATGTGCTGATGAAATTCCAACGGGGATTTTTTTTTTTTAATACTGGGGAGACTTTGTGGGAGATTGTACAAAAGAGAAACTCCGTGGGGTTCTGTACAGGGGGAGACTCTGTGGGGATTTGTCCGAAGGTGGACTTGCTGGGGAAGATTTCAAGATTTCTCTCTTTTTCCTTTACTCCGGAACACCATCAAACGTCATGATTCATCATGCTTGGGTAATCATATCAACGAGATGAGGTGCTTTCCTTCATGAGACGGGATTCCGTGCAAACAAACCTGCCACCTGTCCTTTCCGGTGTGTCCTGAACTCGGGGTTAAAATGCGAAAGGGATTCGAAAAGAAACAAAGAAAGGGGAAAACAAATCAGAAAAGGAATACCCTTTTCGGGATGAGAAAGACTTATCTGAGGAAGATAACGCTGGCTTTCAATGACATGACATGCTTTTTGGACTGGACGTCTGACCTTCTAAGAGCTTGCGTTTTCCCGAACCAGAACGGATCTGTGATTCCAAACTGGTGGCACTCTGCCAAAACTTTCTTGGGATGGCGTCATTCTTTTCGGCCAACAGCGCCCTTTGCGGGTTTTCGCTGGCTGACCTCTCTCATTTCTCTTCCTGTCATCGCTTGATAGCACTCTTTGCGAGTTTTTTACTAAACAAGCTCTCTCATTTTGGTTTTTCTACTCCCGTCGCCTCGTGGTGACCGAAGGCTTTCACCGCCGAGACTCTCTCATTTTATCTCTCTCAATTCAGAGTGTGATGGTCTTCGTTTGTGACGCTTATTGATTCCCCACCATATTTGGTAATTGATTTGAAGGCTTGTGCTTGGTAAAGAGAGGTAGTGATACTAACTTCTCAACTGCTCGACGTGCCCCGGTTTTCAATTTCAGGGTGAATGGGATTTTATTGTTGGTGTGACTGAACCTCAGGGAGAGGCTGCCTACGTATCCTTTCGGAATCAAGTCAAACGTAGTTCAGGCCTCAATCAATGTTTTGTTTTTTTTTTTTTTTGTTTTTTTGTTTTTTTTGTTTTGTAATTGGCTCAAAAGTTGGTGGAGAGAATTGGGTAGTGTTTGGAGAGTAGTGGGGAACAAAACCTTCGCTATTTTCAAACGTATCGGGACCACTGGAGTATGATTTAGACGTAGTACCTCTTGACTGCATCTGCATTTACTGCTGTGTCGGGGTCATTTCCTTCGATATCACCTAAATACAATGCTCCTCTTGGCAATATTTTCCTTACGATGTATGGGCCTTTCCAATTTGGGGCAAACTTTCCTTTTGCTTCTTCATGATGCGGCAGAATACGCCTCAGTACCAGCTGACCTACTTCGAAATTCCGGGGTCGGACTTTCTTGTTGTAAGCACGGGCCATCCTTCGTTGGTATAACTGTCCGTGACAAACTGCAGCCATCCGCTTTTCATCAATCAACGTCAATTGCTCTAACCGAGTCTTAACCCACTCGCTGTCCTCGATTTCTGCTTCGACAATGATTCGAAGCGAAGGAATTTCTACCTCTGCCGGTATTACAGCCTCGGTCCCATAAACCAAAAGATAAGGAGTCGCTCCCACCGATGTGCGTACCGTAGTGCGGTACCCCAATAATGCAAAAGGTAACTGCTCATGCCACTGTCGGGAACTTTGTATTGTTTTCCTCAAAATCTTCTTGATGTTTTTATTTGCAGCTTCCACAGCACCATTGGCTTTTGGCCGATAAGGAGTGGAATTCCTGTGTGTTATCTTGAATTGCTCGCACACATCTCCCATCAAGTGACTGTTCAAGTTTGCTGCATTATCTGTAATGATAGTCGCAGGAATACCGAAGCGACAGATAAGATTTGAGTGTACAAAATCCACTACAGCTTTCTTGGTGACCGACTTGAGAGTGACAGCCTCTACCCATTTTGTGAAGTAATCGATGGCAACCAGTATAAACCTGTGTCCATTCGAAGCCTTTGGTTCAATTGGTCCAATGACGTCCATGCCCCAAGCGACAAATGGCCAAGGTGCGGACATGGGATGCAGTTCCGTGGGAGGTGCATGAATCAAATTACCGTGCACCTGACACTGATGACACTTCCGAACGAAAGCTAAAGCAATCCTTTTCCATGGTCATCCAGTAATAACCTGCTCTAAGGATCTTCTTCGCTAAGACATACCCGTTCATGTGAGGTCCGCACACACCTGCGTGTACTTCGTGCATGATCTTTCTCGCTTCCTCGATATCGACACATCTTAGGAGATTGAGGTCCGGAGTCCTCTTATATAACAATTCACCGCTCAAAAAGAAACCACTTGCATGTCGCCTAATGGTCCTCTTTTGATCTCCAGTAGCGTGCTCGGGGTATTCTTGCGTCTTCAGGAACCTCTTGATGTCATGGTACCAAGGCTGCGTATTTGATCCCGCCTCGATTACACTGCAGTAACCGTGTCTTTCCTTGATTTGGATTTCCAAAGGATCGACGTGGGCGTTGCCCGGGTAGGGTAGCATAGAAGCCAGAGTAGCAAGTGCATCTGCCAGTTCATTGTGACACCTCGGAATATACCTGAACTCTATTGAGGTAAAGCGCTTGCTGAGGTCCTCCACATGTTGTCGGTATGGGATAAGTTTGACATCCCGAGTTTCCCACTCGCCTTGAACTTGCCGGATGATCAGGTCAGAATCTCCCATAATCAGTAAGTCTTTGACATCCTGATCGATTGCCATATGCATGCCCATAATGCAGGCTTCGTATTCAGCTGTATTATTTGTGCAGAAGAAACGAAGTCTAGCTGTGGCGGGATAATGCTGACCGGCAGGCGAGATCAAAATTGCCCCAATCCCTATACCCTTGGCGTTCACGGCTCCGTCAAAGAACATCTTCCAAACATGAGCTTCCTCTGAGATCACTTCTACGGTGTTTACCTCTTCATCTGGAAAGTAGGTATCCAATGGCTGGTATTCCTCATCGACCGGGTTTTCGGCCAAATGATCTGCTAACGCCTGGGCTTTCATTGCCGTGCGAGTGACATAAACTATGTCGAATTCCGTAAGCAAGATTTGCCATTTAGCCAGTCTCCCAGTAGGCATTGGTTTCTGAAATATATACTTCAAAGGATCCAACCTGCTTATGAGGAATGTAGTGTGGGCTTGGAGATAATGTCTCAGCTTTTGTGCAACCCATGTGAGAGCGCAGCATGTCCTTTCCAGCAGAGTGTATTTGGCCTCGTAGCCGGTGAATTTCTTGCTCAAGTAGTAGATTGCTTGCTCCTTCTTTCCGGTTACGTCGTGTTGCCCGAGGACGCAGCCGAAAGAGTTCTCTAAAACTGTCAGATACAAGAAAAGTGGCCTCCCTGGTTCTGGAGGGACCAAGACTGGGGGATTCGAAAGGTATTCTTTGACTTTATCAAAGGCTTCTTGACACTCCGTTGTCCACTTAATCGCCGCATCTTTCCTTAACAGCTTGAATATGGGCTCACACGTGCTTGTCAGCTGGGCAATAAACCGACTGATGTAGTTCAACCTGCCCAACAGACTCATCACGTCTTTCTTTGTTCTCGGGGGAGGCAGATCTCTGATGGATTTTATCTTAGTTGGATCTAGCTCGATACCTCTCCTGCTTACGATGAAACCCAAAAGTTTGCCCGACGGAACTCCGAAAGCGCATTTGGCTGGATTTAGCTTCAAGTCATACTTCCTTAGCCTCTCGAAGAATTTCCTCAAGTCTTGGATGTGATTATCCTGCGTCCTGGACTTGACTATCACATCGTCCACGTACACCTCTATTTCCTGGTGCATCATGTCATGGAAAATGGCAGTCATGGCCCTCATGTAAGTAGCCCCAGCATTCTTCAGACCAAATGGCATGACCCGGTAACAGTAGGTGCCCCAAGGCGTGGTGAAGGCAGTTTTCTCGGCGTCCTCTTCATCCATCAGTACCTGATGATACCCAGCATAACAATCTACAAAAGACTGTATCTCGTGCTTGGCACAATTATCAACGAGGATGTGGATGTTGGGCAGCGGGAAATTATCCTTAGGACTTGCTCTGTTCAAATCTCGGTAATCTACACATACTCGAGTTTTCCCGTCCTTTTTTGGTACTGGAACCACATTCGCCAACCATGTTGTATATTGGACTACCCGAATCACTCCCGTTTTCAGTTGTTTGGTGATCTCCTCTTTAATCTTGTCACTGACCTCAGTTTTGAACTTTCGTTGCTTTTGTTGGACTGGAGGACAGTCAGGATGAATCGGCAATTTATGAACCACCAGATCAACACCTAGTCCCGGCATGTCATCATATGACCAAGCAAACACATCTTTGAATTCAAAAAGAAGTTGAATTATCGCCTCTCGCATTTTCTTGTCCGTGTGAATGCTTATCTTGGTCTCCCGGATTTCTTCCGGGGTTCCTAAATTTACCGGTTCAGTGTCATTCAGATTTGGCTTAGGTTTATTCTCGAAATATTCCAACTCTCGGTTTATCTCCCTAAAAGCCTCTTCCGCATCATATTCTGGTTCTGGGTTCATTAATTCGCAGTTAAATAGCTCATTGTGATCTGGGCGTGAAGTCCGCAAGCATGTCATATTTAAAGCCGCATTATTAGGACTGAAAAGGAAGATAAGAGGAAAAGTAATAAAATCAGAACAAAAGAAAGAATAGGAAAGCAATGATGATTTTTTTTTATTTTCTTTGGAAAATTGGAAGACAACAACGTTTACAACTAGGAATTCGGAACAACAATTGAAAAGAAGAAAACGTTCAAGTTATGTCCCGGAGACAACTTGTGACACAGGAAAGGTGGCAAGACAGGTCTACCCGGACTTCCGTCTAGTCGGGAATGGCGTAGCCTTCCAGTTTTGAAGTCGGGCGTTCGGCCCCATGTACATCATCTCAGCAGTGCTTGTGCCTTCGCCTGGTTGAACCATGTGGACCTCGTAGAGCATTTCCCTCATTGCCCCACATATTTCCTCGATTTCCTCAGCTGTGAAGACCTCATCATCTTCTTCTTCAAAGTACCTTGGCTTGATGAAAGTCGCATATAAATCCGGCAGTGGTTGAGGCAACTTCCAGCCCTCATTTCTCCTTTTCTTTGCCCATTTTTCGTCTGTTGGAGTAGGTTTGAAACCTAGTCCAAAAGGTTTCTTGATGACTGGTAAAGTAATGGGTTCTGTTATTCCCTGAAGGGTTCGTCCAAGTCCCTTCCCTGGCCTAAATCCGTGCCGGATCATCTCTTTGGCCACCATGACCGAAGCGTTAGACAAGAAAGGCTGGGGGCAAGGTACTCCCTCTTCGTGCTGCTCGGACAGTACCACCTCGAAAGCTTGATAGACTGTATGTTCGCTCCCTTCTCTTGGTTCAAGATACGGGACGGATGGATCCTGATAAATGGCATGCTCATCTTCCCCGTGGACCACGATCTCTCGGTCTTCGTACTCGAACTTCACCATCTGGTGAAGAGTGGAAGGCACGGCTCCTGCCGCATGGATCCAAGGTCTGCCAAGGAGAAAATTGTAGGATGTGTCCATGTCGATCACCTGGAAGGTTACTCGAAATTCGACTGGTCCTATGACCAACAACAGGTCTATTTCTCCCATGGTGTCTCTCTTGATGCCGTCGAAAGCTCTCACGCAGACATTGTTGGGTCGGATTCTTTCGGCCCCAATTTCCATTCTTTGCAGGGTGGAGAGCGGGCAAATGTCAACGCCTGAGCCTCCGTCCAACATTACCCTCTTGACATAATAGTCTTCGCATTTAACTGTTAGATGAAAAGCCTTGTTGTGTGTGCTGCTCCTTCCGGGGGTAAATCATTCTTGCTGAAAGAGATTTGGTTGACGGCGAAGAATCTTTCTGTCATCCGCTCTAGTTGCTCCACCGAGGTTTCAACTGGTACATATGCTTCATTCAGGGTTTTCAGCAGGATCTTTTGATGCTCGGTTGACCTCATTAATAATGACAGCATGGATACTTGCTCAGGGTGCTTGCGCAGCTGATCTATCACTTCGTAATCCGGCATCTTCATCTGTTGGAAGAACACTTCCGCTTCTTCAACACTCACGGGCTTCTTT